>NC_066287.1:4545454-4848484 GCF_905404315.1 Leptidea sinapis | reverse complement strand
CATCCCTGTGCTTCCCCAGGGCATTAAAAGAATAGGAAAATCCCAGGCCCAAGGGTGTCGTAAGATGCGACTGAAGGCATTTACCAGTAGGAGGCTTGTTTACTGTAAAAGTAACTATATGGGCATGAAATTAAACAAAAGAATTTCTGTAATTTTAATCACTTGTATCACTAGGAAGTATTGCGTCGGTTCTGTACAACAAGCAACAGAGTAATGCACAGCAAGCAACAGAGTAAGCTACTTTTATAGCCGTAGTGTGAGGTAGAGAAAATAAAAATTATAGTTGTCACTCTTACCGGATGTAGACAAACTATTTGCTCAAAGATTAATTTTTGCGTATTAAAATAAAATAAACCAACATTATTTGCAGAGGATACCGGTTATATTATGGGTATACCACAACGGCGCCTATTTCTGCCGTGAAGCAGTAATGTGTAAGCATTATTGTGTTTCGGTCTGAAGGGCGTCGTAGTACTTGGATAAATGAGATTGAACATCTTATGTCTCAAGGTGACGTCGGCAATTGTAGTGCCGCTCAGAATTTTTGGGTTTTTCAAGAATTCTGAGCGTCACTGCGTTGTAATGGGCAGGTCGTATCAATTACCATCAGCTGAACGTCCTGCTCGTCTCGTCCCTTACTGTCATAAAAAAAACGCTAAAAGGACTAACAAATCTAAGTGACTGGCTCATTACTCGCAGCTTACTGACACAGTTCTAGGCGCTTGCCAGGTTGAGTGTCAAGAAGTACAGAGGTTAAATGTCTTGAAGAACCAGCATATAGGCTACCTTGACCTAGACTCAATAAAGTTGGTCCAATCCTTGCAGCTCTTCGGCTTCCATGCTCTTGCCAGTTGAGGTGTGCACTCCCATGTACAGTAACTATCGACTCGAAGGACCATTTTATACAATAGGCTGAATACCGATTGAAAGTGTTTAGCCTTTATATTATATGGTCTTAATTTGAATTTGAATTGAATGTGAACCCTAAAACCGAATTAACATTGGAATTCAGATTTATGGTAATTGATGCATGGAATATTCCTGAATTTCTTTAAGTATCCTAAATTATTTGTTTATATTTCAGAGTTGTCGTCTACTAGAACGCATGGACCTAGAAGAATGTGTGCTGATAACAGATAATACGCTCGTCCACTTGGCCATGGGGTGTCCAAGATTAGAAAAACTGGTGCGTGTGCTTAGTGTAACTTGGCTAGATTCTAAATGTGTAGGAAATTAGGAAAATATATAAAAGATCGAATATACACTTACCCTAGAACCACTTCACAGTGAATAATTACGTAAATAGCAAATCTGTGGGATATGATGACATCGACACACAATCTATTAAATTAAGTGCAAAATTTATATGTGCGCCATTATCTTATGAAATTAATTAGCGTTTGAAGAAGGATGTTTTCCAGAAAAACTTAAAAAATCGGTGGTTTGTTTAAGAAAGGTGATAAATGCGATGTAAATAATTACAGGCCTATTACACTCATCCCAATGTTTTCGAAAGTAATTGAGAAAGCGATAAACAGTAGAAACTTATCTTTCTTCAATGAACACAATATATTACGACAAGAACAATTTGGCTTTCGAAAAATAGTTCCACAAAGTTAGCTTCTTTTAACCTCATTAAAAGTATTTCTGATAGCTTAAATATTATAATACCCGTAACAAACGTCTTTCTAGATATGTCGAAGGCCTATGATTTGGTATTACATGAAAATTTATTGTATAAGCTCGAGAAATACGGAATTAGAGACAATGCGAATAACTTGATAAAAATTTACATTAAAAGTCGACAACAACGTACCGAAATATCAAGAATAGTTAAATGCAATAAAAAGTCCACAAAAATTGTTTACACTTCGGAATTTAGAGAAAATCAGAGTTGCGCCTTTTCATTCCACAAGGAAGTATTATCGGTGCTTTGCTATTTCTATCATATATCAATGACCTCCCAAACTCTACAATTAATCAATATGTGCTATTTGCCGATGATACCACATTAATTATTAAAGAAAAAGACAAAATTACACTAAAAATACAATTATTAATTCACTTAATGACATTACCAGATGGCTTAATAACAATAACTTAAATTTAAACATATTAAAAACTAAAATAATCCATTTTAATACTAACAGGAATTTTAATAATAATTTAAATATTAAAATATAATGGTACAATGATTGAACACATAAATAATATTAAATTTCTTGGTATAATAATTGATAAAAATCTTAAATGGAGAGAACATATTGAAGACATTTGTAATAAATTGGATAGGTTTATTTTTGCCATTAGGAGAATAAGACAGACATTATCAGAACAAGCCGCGTGGTGTACATACCACGGATATGTGTCATCCGTACTGTGCTATGGAGTTATCATTTGGGGAAATTCTTCGGACGCAAATCGCGCTTTCAGAGTTCAAAAAAAATGTATCCGTGCAATATGCAATGCACACTGGATGGATAGCTGCAAGCCACTTTCTATCAAAAAGAAAATATTAACACTTCCCTCTTTGTATATGCGGGATATGTGTGTATTTGTACATAAACTCCCGGAATATTTCACCAAAATGAAAGATCACTCTTCTAGGAACACTCGATACCCAAACAAATTACTTGTACCCAAATGTCAATTGACACTCTGCCAAGGAAATGTTCATTACATGGCGATAAAAATATATAATAAGTTACCCGACCATTTAAAAGACATGATATGTAATCAACTTAAGAAAAGATTAACAACATGGCTAATAAAAATTTTTCAATAAATGTCTATTGAAATTAAAGGAAATTTGACATATAAATCTGACATGAATATTACTATTTTATTAGAATTATATTTGTATTGCTAAGTGTATAATACTTAATGGTTAGGTTCAATTTTGTATGAATTAAAATGTTATACTACATATATTTGCATGCCTTGTAGGTAGAATAAGAGAAACGTAATCTTAATAAAATAAGACCGATTGTAAAACTGACCTTATTCAAATTCAAATAAGGATTATTATTAAATATTAAAACAAAACATTTAAAAAGATAAATTTTCATGCGAAGGCAGAGAGATGCCTCCATCTTCTAACGCAGCCGCGAAAGTTTTGAAAGTTTTCCTTAAGTACCTGAGGGTTGAGCCAAGTTACAGTCGTTTCATAGCTACTTTCCTATCATTGTAAGAGCATTGTTGGCTTTGTTTGACAATTTGATCGTTCTGGCCACGTCACATAACCTTACCTGGCTAAGCCTTCTAGCTAGATGAGTTTTTGCCTCCTAAAGATTTTCGTCGTAAGCAATCTTTAAGACACAGAAAGTACATACACAGCTACAATTGTGACAGTATACATTTAGGAAACAAAATTTTAAACACCCTTACGTGCGCCTATCACTTATGAGTTTTGAATTGTGTTTATTGGATGCACTTATTTGGACTTATTATGACTTGTTCAAGAAGCATCCTTACACAAACAATGAATTCAAGCTCTTAAGGTTGATGTATCCAATATACGATAGTTAATATTTATACAGTTTATTCTTTATTACTTTTTATGACATATTTTATACTATTTAAACACGATTCATATATTGGATGCAATACCTTACAAAGTAATTTGTTACAATCATTGTAAAATACTCTATTTGATTGGAAAGTGTGGCAGTTGATTATCTTGTGTGCTCTTCTCACGAGATTAACTTTTTCGTAACATATGGTAAATTCAGTAATTTAAAAGAAATAAAGGTATAAAAGACATTTACTTTCTCAAAATTCGCTATAAATTTGGTATGCCTGAGAATAGGGCGGATTAATATTACGTAATTCATTCATTTTTAAGATCCCTGTTAACACTCATTCATTAATAGTTATTTATGCAACTGTTGTGTGATAAGGGATGTTAAAACACGAATGTGGGTTTGATAATAGTATCACATGAGTGTTTTAATACCTAATTATCAACAGTTGCATACAAGACTTTATCTACACTCATAATATGAATACTCTAAAATATTCTGAAACAGCTTACTGCTAACATTAAAACAGCCAGCCCTAGTAGTAACCTAATATCATCCCTTACTGATTATATACAAATAAACTAAGTATTAATGCAAGAATTATTAATTTTAGTAGTAATTTACATTTTTTATAGTGCAAATATTAAAATTCACTTGAATATTATGTTATTTTGCAGCGTTTAAAATATCCGGAGGTGTGCTGTCAAAACTTGAATCGCTCATTTTTTCAAGAAAAATGGCGGGGTTTCGAATAACATACTTTTTTTTACGGCGCGCGACGTCCTGGTTGTGTCGAACGCGCGTAAACGAAAATGTTCTTTTTTTGAAATTCATACAGATACCACGCATCGAGCAATAAGAATGTGGCTGTTTGTTGAAACTCTTTGTGCATGAAGGGATCGAAAAAAAAACCAAGGAGTGTTATGAAATTCAGTACAACATTACAACACTCGTTTGGATGATGTAATGGTTATTACGACATTGGGTGTTTTAATGTTGGTAATAAGCTAACTGTTTCAGAATCTTTAATAGAGGATTTAAAGCATGGGTGTAGATAAAATAAATAACTTATATCTTGAATGTTTGACAGACGCTGTCACACTGCGAGTTGATCACGGACTACGGCATCAAGCAACTGTCAATGTCGCCGTGCGCCGCGGAACACCTCACAGTGCTCGGTATGGCTATACTAACTTCACAACAAATAGGAAAATAAACTGGGTTGTTTATGGAAACGAGAGCCTATTGCACAAATAAAACTGAAAACAATTTTTTTATGAACGATGCGAGACTCGAACCCGCGACCACTCGCGTTTCGTGCGAGCACTCTTTCCAACTGAGCCAGCCAATTACAACCAATCCAACAAGCCAACAACTACGCCCAGAGATGAGGGTTATTTTACACTTTAAAAACATAAGTTGTTTAGATTTGAAACAGCGACATCTCATGTCAATTTCCTAAATATGCAAATATTGGGGTTGAGCAGGTTATCAACTGTAAAGTAGATCCTGTAGATGAAGACACAACCTAAGTTGAACAAAGCATACAAGATGTCACTCGAACGGTTTGCTCAGTTGGAAAGAGCACTCGCACGAAACGCGGGAAGTCGCGAGTTCAGTCCCGCATCGTTCATAAAATTTTGTTTTCAGTTTTATTTGTATAATTAATTCCAGAAGTGAAGGTTATCACTTTAAACATAACAAATTGTTAAGAGCCTATTGATGGAATGATCAAGATGACACAGCTGCTTATTAAAATCCTTAAGCGTTGCCGGCCTTTGAGGAAGGTGTCCTCGCCTTTTTTTGAAGGTACCCATGTCGTATCATCCCGAAAACATCGCACAAGGATGCTCATTCCATAGCTTTCTAGTACGTGGAAGGAAGTTCCTTGAAAACCGCACTGTGGAGGACCGCCTAACATCCAGAATGTGGATTGCTTCCTGTAATTTAAAAATGTAACCGCTATTGTTGTGTGACAGGTCTAGATAATTGCCCCCTGGTGACGGACGGCGCGCTGGAGCACCTGATATCATGCCACAACCTGCAGCTTATAGAGCTGTACGACTGCCAGATGGTCACGAGGAATGCTATACGAAAACTGAGGGTACGTGTAAATATTTTTGTTTGATAAATTTGTATGCTGAGATTATACGTGTGATATGCCATAATTCCAGACAAAAAGGAAAGAGCCGTACTAACAAATACTATTTATATGAAGGTTTTTTTTTTTAAAAAAAAAGAATAAACAATACAACTTAAAAATATTATTTTATAACTATCAAAATTAAAATCATGCGTATCCAAGTTTTATTGGTGTCCGATAAGATTTGTCTTTATTCGACTCGACATCTTTTTCGCCTCTTCGCGTGAGGCATCCTCAGGAGATGTTGATTCGTAAATTCTCGCACGAGACTCGTGCCAGAATCTTAGTGGAATTATCACTCAATAAAACATTAGCATTTAATTATGGATTTTCGCAAAATAACTCCTAATTCAAAGTATACCTAAAATATTTCAATTCTATTCGATATCGCTTTAATCAACTATTCTTTTGAAACCTTGTGGATGCTTTCTGTTAAGCTAAAAAACACACTAGTTTAGCTTTAGATGGAATTTGAATAACTCTATATGGTGCTTATTGAAAAATAAGCGATGTTATTTACGATTTTGAATATAACGTTTTTAAAATAAGTTATAGACTGATAATAATTAGTATACAAAATAATTTAACATAAAGTAAAAAATTTAGTCGTAATGAATATAGTTCACTTTTAATTATTAACTCGGGCGGTTACAAACCTGGTAGGGCATTTAAACCCTACACATAAATGTTGGTAGGCTGTCGTGTAAATAGACAGTCTACCGCGGGGAACGTAACTCGAAAAAGAAAGCGGATAATTATGGCGACAACTAATACAAAAAACCAATCCACTAACCTGTATTGAATCTAGGGTTTCCTGAGGAGGAATACTCGCAGATCAGTCTTGATTCGTGGCTTGTCGTTGTCGCAGCAGAGCGGATAAAAACAGCAATCAGGAAGCATCCACGGTATATTCAGGAACTAGATTGATGCCACAAGCAAGTCTTCAAAATATATGTAGCGGACACGTGGCACACAAGACACTTAAAAGGTTATAGAATCAATCACGGCAGGCAGACAACTCGAAGACAACTTTGATACTGTTTTATGGCGCGCGAGTCGATTATTCGCACGTATTCAGCGCGCATGCGAGACAACTAGCGCAATCTAGACCTTTCATGCGTAACTAAATACAATTTCATGTTAGCAGAAGGCCCAATGCATCAGACGCCGTCATAATTTATCCACATAAATGAAGCATTAATATTTTAGTGCACTATGCAATGAGCTGCTTCACCAAAACCTTTTTAAATTTGTCCTCAGAATCACCTCCCGAACATTAAGGTGCACGCATACTTCGCTCCGGTGACTCCGCCCGTGACAGGGGGCGGGGCGCGACCCCGCTACTGTCGGTGTTGCAACATTATTTGAGACGTGGCCCTCATGTACATCGGTCTTACGTGCTTCACTGTGGCAATATTTGTCTTCACCAATTGACTGTTGTACCAATTGTTGCGATAATTACATGGTCCTTCGAGCCGGATAGCTTCCCATGAAGTACGGCTCCGATGGGTTATCTTATTGCAGAGTGTGTGAACTGTCTATGTCTGTTGACAGTCTTCAACAGAACTTACTGTGTAGAAATTACTGTTGTAATTTCTGGAGGAGGTTTGGAAGTATTGTAAAGGTTCAATGTTGTTTCTTAACCATGATTGTTATCGACGTAAGGAGGCTAAGTTTTAAATATTGCCACATCATACAGACTTGTGTATGTTGATATGGGTAGTATATCTAATTAATTATGTACTTGAGTTATATTGTACTAACTATAATTAGTTAATTATACAACTGTGTTAGTTTATAAGTAACCTAAATGTTCAAGCGGATCAATATGCTTATGTCATTGTCAAAAATATCTGTGGCCATAGTTGTTTATCATGCCGAGACAATGTGTCTTTTTCATCCTAAGCTGTATGCTGAACTAGTCTTAGCCCTTTTTCTTCGTTAAGGGTAAAATAAGGGGGCAAAATAGTTTTCTGATATAATTTTGACGTGTAAGTTGACTTTCTAAAAAAAATTGTGAAGAAGAGTTAAGATTTGATTAAGTAATATGTTTTCTCCGTTCAAAACAAACAACGTAGCTTACGAAAATTCTTATTTCTTGAGCAAGAAAACATGAATCACTGGTTGTCCCCATTGATTTAAATCTGATTTGAAATGTCAGAATTATAAATACTACAGTATTCGCAGAGAATACAGATTTTTTTTTGTTAAGGTTATCAAAAATATAAAAAATAAATAAATGACATATATGGCTGAAACGCTCAACGCGAGGAGCCAATATATCAAGAAGAAGAAGAAATTACATCATAGATAAAAAAAATTATGAAAAACATAAAATACACGCGCAGATAATTTATCTACAATCTGATGTCCTATTACATTTACTCTTTGAAATAATTTTTCACTTCTAATAGCAGAGGGGAATGTTTAATCCGATAAATTTAGTATTAAAAAAATTAATGTTATCATAAAATCAAAATGTGTTGTAATTAGGGTAAGATAGTAAAAAATATTTTGGATAAGTTAAGATATGAGCTGAACAGATTCCGCCATTATAGTCTTAGCCAGTTTGGAGCTATTGATGGCGATTAAAATTATTTTTTTACAAAAATAAAGTTATACATTTTTATTTCTTTGTATTTTTTGTTGCTTTCAATTTCCGGCTTAACCTACTCCAATATATTAGTCATAGCCCTATTCCTCTCCTTTTCCAGGCCTACCTTTCTATTTTCTTCTTTTAATATTTTAATATATATTTTTTTAATATGTATTTAGTATTCAAATTATTTGCAATATTACTAATGTTTAATATTCTCCATGATTTGGATTTCCTTTTAGTTTTATTTTGCCAATGTAGCAAGCGTGTTGTGTTGTGTGGATAATGCGGGTAGATATGAATTTAACAAATCTTTTTTTTTATGACAATAAGAAGAAGAGCAGGACGTTCAGCTGATAATAAATTCTAAGCGGCACTACAAGTGCGCTCGTGATTTTGCGACATAAGATATTAAGTCTCATTTGCCCAGTAATTTCAATAGCTACGGCGTCCTTCAGACTGAAACACAATAATGCTTACACATTACTGCTTCACGGCAGAAATAGGCGCCGTTGTGGTAAAGGTGCCTCCCACTGGAGAAACCTCTACTCGTCCTTTTTTTAAGCTATATATATAATACTTGCGATGGAAACTTGACAGCACGTTGTGACTATTTAAAATATGTTGCTAATAATCGTGAAAGTGTAAAATATTGTAAGATAACTACCTGCTGTATTTACTTATGGTATAGGTAAACTAAATTTTTAATGAATCATTTATGTCAAAAATATTTTTTATTTCATCAAATTATTATGAATTTGAGTTTTTCATATACTTCTATATGGATTTGGATATAATTCTGACCATATGTAGTTGACTAGGGATGCCTTATGCCACCGATATGCCTATCAGCGGTATTATTAGTTTAGTCGATACGTCTTGAATGTTTTACCACAGATAATCAAATTTTAAAGGATTATACAATAGTCTTTAAATTGGATTTTATTCTCAATTGCACCTCTAGTCCACCCTAGCGAAACTTTGAGAAAAAAGCGATTCACTCGATTGTATCAATCGTGCAGTCATTGATAGATTGACAGATGACGGCTATAATCTTGTAAAAAACGGAGATAGCAGAAATCTCCTACGTTATAAGCAACTGGTCGCTTTCAAATTTAGCCGGATTATACTTCGTCGCCATATTGGAATTACTATTTCAAACATAAGTCAAATCACTGCACGTTCCATACTAAATTTCAATTTTTACTTAGACAGTCCAGTCTCTTATTACGTAGTATTTAAATCCTCTTTGGTCTAGTCAGGCTTGCTAAATATCATTGGAATTATAAAATTTAAATTAGGTGCCTAATATTGTAATATCCTCCCAGATTGTGGAAAATTGTAAAATATTCCAAAGTAATTTATTATTTTGTTGCTTTTCTCTGTTTACATCGATACCGTCTATATATTTATGTAATAATTATCGTTGGTGGTACATCCCTATTTGAAGTAGGTACCCACCTAGTGATGTAAAGTAAACTATACAATATTATATTATTATATGTAGGTACTATTAATAATAATAACATATGTAAGCATCACGTTACGTGTTCATTACTCTATGATATACTTAACCAATTAAATTGGATTAGAATAATAAATATCCAGTTGCATATTTATTGCTAAATGTAGAGTAAATATTATGTCGCATATTACTTCGTATGTTTATTGATTTAAATCAGGGGTGCTCAAGCTTGAACTGCTGGCGATCTACCTCAAAATTGTTAGACTACGATCGATCGGCTCTGAAAGGCTTCAAGTATGTGTGATGAAGGATTATCGTCTAGGTAGAGTCTCACGATGACATAGATATTAGTTTTGAGCAAATGATGCATTTTTTTAGTTAAGGTAAGTGTAGGTCTGCTCTTAAATGTCAATGAAAAAACTCATAATTATTATTCAAAATTACGAGTTAATTGGTTCTTACAAAACAAACGCGTTCTAAAGTTCTAAGCTTAACTAAAGAGCGACTTAATGTTGAATCTGCATGACACTGCATGTCGTGAGCATACTTTTCATAAGATGGTACGTAATTACCGATTTTAGTTTATTATACCGGATTTTTTTCTCGAGATCAACTCAAAAAGCACTCGCTATCGACCTATCGATCCCGATCGACCGTTTGAGCACCCCTGATTTAAACTAATACCTACCTGAATTTTATGTAGAAACATTTATACAACATAAATGTGTAGTATTCAAAAGATCCATTTACGGCCGCTCCCAATATACTATGTACAGATTGAGATAATCTGAAGCTGTCCCAATATTACCCGATAAGTCATTCTTGTCGCCTTATATTGGGACGCATGAATTGCAATTTCCATACAAACTTTATATCGCTAGTAAGCTATTCGTGGTCCCATTGACAGACGTCGTGCACGGATAAGGTGAGTTACCGTCGATATGTTTATTGGGACAGAAAAGTCAATGATAGTTACGATTTTTATCTCAAGTAAGAGATAGACTGAATATTGGGAACGGCCGATAGGGATTCGTCAATGTTTTTATAATATAAGAGGTGGACTACGAGAATTTACTGAAAACTCTAAAATCAATGTCAAAAGTCAAACATGCGACGAAATTTAAAAGCTACACACTTAGATTAGGGATTGGTCTTTGCTGCGCAACTAGATACCGCAGGCGTACTTGTAAAGTGCAGTAACTAATACTACGCCCAAGTGGGTGTACTCGAGCCAGTCTCCGTCACACATGTTTTAAACTTTGCTAATAATTGAAATTAAACTTTGTAAAAATAAATCTAGAAGAAATAAGAAAGACACTGAGATCATATATCTTCAGTATTTTGTATTTTATTAATTTCAATGTAAAAAAACAAACACGGAGCGTATATATAGTAAATTTTGTAACTTATATAAGTAACAAAATTTCAAAGATGCTACACACACAATCATCTAATAGTTGCCGTTATAAAAATGATATTATTCTTAGGTAGTGCGGTATCTAGTTGGAGCGCAGCGTAGACCAATCTAGGCTTCACATTATTATGCAATTGATAATCTACTAAAAAGTACAGACTCAAAAAGGTTTGAACGCAGGCCTGTGAAAAAAGTTAATAAATTACCTCGACGGTCCTACTTTCAATATATTGTAGTGTATAATAAATATATTATTAATGTATTCTTTTGGGAATAATATAATTATTATGTACATATCTTCTTAGATAATTTATACGTCTAGATAGTCTCTTGCTGCTGGATAACCAATGAAAACAGGCCAGGTTTATTACTTTAGTGTGCGTGACAAGCTACGTCTTACACTCGGGAGAATGACTGTCAACCTCAATTCTTTTCGACGTTTTCACAGCTGTCACAGTCTATGTATACGTATAAACGATATAAGCAAATCTTATAAAAAGTAGAGTTAGTTATTTAATTGCGTCACAACATTAATTTCGATCTTATAATAGTTATTTTCGTGGCCAATCTCCAGATGGCGCTAGTTTTCAAATAGACAGCTCATAATGAGTCGAGAGGGCTCTCTTTTCCCTATATATTATTATACTCTTTGGGCCTTTGTAGTATGAACCATAGACTTGGAATATACTAGCCATAGATCATATATACGTCCAGAGTATGACAGCTGTGAAAACGTCGAAAAAAATTGAGTTTAGTGTTAATCTCTATTATAAACAATGCACGCACACTTTCAAAAAGTCATACAAATCGTGAGTGTTAGACGTAGCTTGTCACGCACACTAAAGTGTTATTCCTGGCCTGTTTTCATCGGTTGTCTAACAGCAAGAGGCCTCCATCTAGACGTATAAATTATGTCTTGATAATACGTGACAATTTTTTTTTTGTTTGATTTGATTTTTCATGTGGTTAACTACTTAGTCTTATATTCAAAATACTAAGGAGCTGGTACCAAGCTTGGCTTGCTACTTATCAATCGAAGTCAGTTACAATAGCTTTCTTTTCCTATCTTGCTCTATCCCCGTTAGAGATATTTTTCAGTCTGATTTGCAGGTCTTGTCCGTCTATATACACTAATAAAATATATTAAGACTATATTTGATGAAATATGAACCAACAATAACCATGGGTCTGTAATCATATTCCCACAAGGTCTCTGAATACATAATCCGTGATTTTATCTCTTTTATGCACATTTATGACGACAGTGACAAAACACACACGCTCAGGGATTACGTGTTGAGACATCTTGTGGAATACGGACATTATATTTTGATAGGTTCTTTGTCTGTCTTTAATCATAGATTATTTCTTGTTGTTAGTGTTACATAGCAGTTAAAATTCAATGTGATATAATTAAATGCTTTAAAATAATCATAAGTTTTACTCAAATTACTAATGCTAACATAAAATCTTCACGCCGCTGCAAGTAGGTATTAAGGTACCTACTAGCTGGCTAAGGAGAAGCGGGATCTTCTGGGTATTTGTATCTTTGCTTCAAAGTCACAGATTTGACTCCGGTGCTAATGCGTATATTCCATCGTATCTGAAAGCCGTACTCCGTACCAAACTAGACACGAGAGTCATGACACGTCCGAGCTGGTCACGCCACCGAATTGTATACGCAACCAAACGGACACCAGGTGAGTAACTCTATTGAGCCGTATACATTTTGCTGGTAGCGGTGACTGGTTGCGCAACCGTGTTGTCCGTAAGCTACTAAACTAGACACCAGAATCGTGACACGTCCGAGCTGGTGACGCCACCGAATTGGATGCGCATCCAAACGGACACCAGGTGAGTAACTCTCTATTGAGCCGTATACATTTGTTGGTAGCGGCGACTGGTTGCGCTACCGTCGTGTCCGTAAGCTACCAAACTAGACACCAGTGTCATGACGCGTCCGAGCTGGTCGCGTCACCGAATTGGTTACGCAACCACACGCACATCAGGTGAGTAACTCTCTATAGAGCTGTATACATTTTGTTGGTAGCGACTGGTTGGGTCACCGTGGTGTCCCGATGAAATATAGCCCTAACTCATCCGATCAAATTAGGTCCTACAATGAATATACGAACATCTACAGCCCTATTGATAAAAGTTATCTACTCTCCATAATTATGGACTGCAAACTCTTGGTATTTCTAGAGACAGTCGAATGTCAACGACAGACAAACAGTCTTCACCATATTCGATTGGCTAACGATCTTTTCACATACCTTATGTATATACAGGGTGTCCCAAAGTTATGTGACATGAAGGGAAAGTACCTTAAATATCGAAGATAGGCTATTTTACTGCAAGAAGACTTTATGTTATTTTTAAAAGTTAGTACTTCTGCATTCAAAGATGTTCTAAAAATTACTTGCCTCGTCTGGGAATCAAACCGACTGTAATGTTAAAAAAAAACAAAAAACTAATATCTCTTTATAAGTAACTTAGTATTTTAAAAGAATGGAACAACGTAAAATGAATGTTTTCCTACTTGGATTGGTACGAATGGACCGATTAGATGGCCGGCCAGATCCCCGGATCTTCCACCATTAGATTTCTTCTTTTGGGGATACGTGAAAGATATGCTATACAAAAAGCGATACGAGAACGTGGGCGAGTTACAAACAGAATTGTGCCATATCATATCGAGTATTCACCATAAAATGATAAGAAAATCAACAGGCAGCGGACTCATTAAAAGATTGGCGATTTGCGTAAGACAAGAGATATCACATTGTGAGCATTTAATTAATTAATTTACAAATAATACCCACTTAATTGACTACTTTCTCTTAAAATACTATGTTACTTAAGAAGAGTTTTTAGTTTTTGGCCATTCTTTCGATTGGCATCATAAGAGTAGGAGTGTTTTTTTTTACATTTATGTCGGTTCGATTCCCAGACGAGGCAAGTAATTTTTAGAAATCTTTGAATGCAGAAATACTAACTTTTAAAAATAACATACAGTCTTCTTTCAGTAAAATAGCCTATATTCGATATTTAAGGTACTTTCCCTTCATGTCCCATAACTTTGGGACACCCTGTATAGAAGGGTCCTATATCGTCCCGAGATTGTGCTAGTGAATTTTTTTAATGACAATAAGGGACAAGACTAGCAGGACGTTCAGCTGATGGTAATTGATACACCTTGCCTATTACAATGAAATGCCGCGCAGGATTCTTGAAAAACCCAAAAATTCTGAGCAGCACCACAATTGCGCTCATCACCTTGAGACATAAGATGTTAAGTCTCATTTGCCCAGTAATTTCACTAGCTATGGCGCCCTCCAGACCGAAGATTTTTTGACTTTGAATTAAAATATTTGAATTTGAATTTCATTTGTAAGCGATTGAAGCGGGCACACCTTCCTGTAAGGCCTGCATCGCTCCTGTGGTCACTCTAAATGGAGTATAGGGGGCAGTGATCACTTCCGGTCTACCATAAGCTTACGCTCATTCTCATCATAATTCGAACAAAATCAGCACAGTTTACGCCTTAGACCGCTCTCGCACTACGTCTGATCCGAATCCAATCTGTATCCGTGAAAACACCGTCCGAAGTAGTCGTAGAACTACTTCTATGGTAGTTTATGCACTAGATCCGGCTTCCGTCATCCGATTTCATTCCATCAACTATACAAATAGTTCTACGACTACACTGGACCGTATTTTCACGGGTACGGATCGGATTCGCTTAGGAAGTAGTGCGAAAGCGCTCTAACACTTATGTGCCATCTTTAGCCCGCACAGTAGGTACGGCTATTGTAATGGGCAGGGCTTATCAATTATAACGATCAGTTGAACGTCCTGCTAGTCTCGTCCCTTATTTTCATTAAAAAAAAGTTGATATATACATAGACTGTGAAGTGTGATGAATTATATAAGTATCAATAACGAAGTCGAACGAAAACCAATAAGTTATACTACTAATATTGTAAATGTGAATGTAAGTTGATTTGTTTCGCTTTCACGCCTTGAACCGATTTTTACCGAAAATCACGCCTATTTCCCGTAGGGGTAGGCAGAGAGCAATTCTTTCCACTTGCTACGATCCTTACATACTTGTTTCACTTCGTCCACTTTCATTATTCCTTTCATACATGCTCTCCGATTTAGGGTACTCTTGACCTGGCCTTTTTTCAAGACGTCCCTGATTTGATCTTGAAACATCCGCCTAGGTCTACCCCTTCCAACACTTTCATTCACACTCGCCTTATACACTTTCTTCGTCAATCGTTCTTCATTCATTCTCTCGACATGTCCAAACAATACAGAGATACACTACACTAACTAAATAAATGAAGTGGTTGAAATAGGGGATGGAAGTTTGTATGTAAATTAGTCATTTTAGGAGATATAACATGAAACTTTGTATTTGGTCACTTGATAAATAGAAATTTATTAACATTTGTTCGAGCATTTTTGAAATTTTGATCAAAACATCCTACATGGGGATGAAGTTCTAGTGCCGTTCATAATTTTCGGGTTTTTCATAAATCCTGAGTGGCACTACATTGTAATGGGCAGGGCGTATAAATTAAAACCAGCTGAACGTCCCGCTCGTCTCGTCCCTTATGTTAATTTAAAACAAAAAAGTTCGTAGGGAAATACTAAAAAAAAGACTGTCCACAATGACAAGGGGTTTTTATAAGGGAAGCTAGCCACAAACACAGTACAGTTAAAACATTTGAATCAAAAGTAAAACATGAAAATAAGGCCAATTAACAGCTACCACATAATAATATAGAAGTATCCGCTGAAGAGCGCCACCAGCAGCCGAAAAAGCAGTTTGTATGTGTATTATTTGCATAGTATCCTTAAAATGAAAATGCTGCCGAAAGTAACTATTCCACGCGGACGGAGTCGCGGGTAAAAGCTAGTATTATACCGGTTTTAGTTTTTAACTCACTTTTAGATTTGTAATAATGTATCGATAAGCGAAATTAGCATGTAGTGTTTACCTTTAAATGATTTTGCATACCCTGCACATGTAATTTAAATTGTTAATTGTTTAAGAAATATTTTTATGTAAAATCGCTGGTAGACCAATAAATAAATAAATAAATTATAAATAAGTCTCCCTCTTCTTTATATCTATGTTTAGTATTTGGTTATTTCGCCGTAGTCACAGAACACTTTTACTCTAACGTGGCCGTAGTTTTTTATACAATGTGGGCCCGGCCTGTTGCCGACGTCACGTATGACGACTTCCTCTTCCTAAGTTATCTATCTATATATATACGAGGGCGGCACTGAAAATTTCGGGAATCAAGGAAGTGACACCACATTACTATTTAAAAATGTATTTATTGCTTTTCGAAGTATTCTCCGCGAAATTTGACACATTTTCTATACGATAGTTAGTTAGTTAGTTTATAAAGGTCTTTATTTACCATAAGCTTAAAATCTAATACAATGGATACTGTACATAATCACTAAAAGACAATTATTTTACATAGACTAATTACGTCTTTCTAAAATATTTAGATATAAAACAATATAAACTTAATAAACAAGATAATGAAATAGGTAGGTATTAAAATACAAAAACATCTCGCTGACTTTATGGTCACACAAGTTTTAGATTATGTACCTACAATTTATTTTTAAGAAGGTATAACAATATTATTTTGCAATAAAAGTATTATTGTGACATAATACTAGCACATTAATCACAATTAAATTGTTCAATACTAATCATGGAGAAAACAATAACGTAGTAATACCATCCATGTTTGATGGATGCTGATGAACCTTGGTCAGGAAGGCCGCTAAATCTATTGAATGTCTTCACTGGTGTTTACGTTTTCACTTGTGTTCCATGCGCAACTCTTTTAGGCATGGACCAGTCTAGCTCCGTATCACCTGGTCTTTTAGTATTTGGCAAGGATGACACTGAATTTGATCTAGTCAAAAATCTATCCATATTGGATGCCAGTAAATAAAAATTGTATATCGATATCGATGTTGAACTTTCCCATCACTACATACTTGTTACGGCAATGAGTGGGGGAATGCAAATTTTTACACACGTATTACAACTAATAAAAATAGCGGGTGGCGAGTAAATACGAACTGTGCGTCTTTATCGTAAGAAACACTACGAGACACTGATTTCTATACGATGGAACCAATCATTGAAGCAACCATTCCATTCGGAAGTTGGGGTCTCCAAAATGGCCATTTTGTCGGCGTCCACAACTTCTTCAGGTGATGAAAATTTCTGACCACGCAATTTATTCTTTATTTTAGGGAAAGTATAGAAATCGCCGTATAGCTTAGGGGCTGTACGGCGGATGGTCTAATAATTCTTAGTTTTCTTGCTCTAAAAACTCTTTTGTTCTGTGCGTGGTGTGAGAACTCGCATTGTCGTGATGGAGGATGATGCGGCGGGTGCAGTTCTCTTTACAGAGTTCAGAAACGACCTGTGGCAAATAAATACTAGCATACCATTCTGCATTAACCGTTCTTTATCCCTCAAGAGGAATAGTCGCAACATGGCCGGTTTTGGAGACAATCGTGGCTACCATTTTTTTTTGTCACACTCCGTGAACGAACAATTTTTGTTGGCTTTAACTCATTTTCGAACAGCCAAATTCGTGACTGGTTTTGTTTCGAGTTCGTACGCGTATATTCAGGATTCGTCACCTGATACGATGTTTTATACAGCATTTGAGGAATCTTTCGAGAGTTCTGACGCACCAAGTAACGCGAGCCGCTTTTTGCTCTTCACAGAGCAAATGCGGTATCCATCGGGAAAACAACTTTTTTACACCTAATTGTTCATGCAACATTATTTATATTTGACTCATGCCAATGTCTAAAGTTGCCTGAATTTCGCGGTATGTCACATGTCGATCTTCCTAAATCAGCTTACGCACAGCATCAACGTTTTCTTTGGTGACTGCAGTTTTTGGATGACCTTGACAGAGATCATCACTGAGCTTGACACGTCCACGACACGAAACGACACGTCCATGAAATTCAGTAAACCAGCGATAAATTGTGGTTTTGGATGAGGCTTCAAAACCAAATGCAGAAATTATCCGGTCAACAAACTGTTTTTGTGTTAAACCACTTCGAAAGTCATAATAAATCATCGCTCTAGAATTTTCTCGAGTCAATTCCATTTTCTCAACGACTAAACATGTTTGAAAAGACCTTGTGACAAGACCGAGAATCTTTTTTTAAATAAATAAATGGTAGTCGATTTTTAAAACCAAGGAGTTTTCAATTAAAAATATTTTAATATGACAGGAACAGTGGAAATATTCAATTCCCGATACTTTTAGTGCAGCCTATGTATATAAAAATGAATTGCTGTTCGTTGGTCTCGCTAAAACTCGAGAACGGCTGGACCGATTTGGCTAATTTTGGTCTTGAATTATTAGGTTTAAAACGTGAATAAATAGGAAAATGCTGCTAAATTAAATAAAAACAACAAATTTGTTTTTCCTTTGATGTGTCCATACATTATTTCTATGAGAGAATTTTCTGACGCACGGTTTGACAGTTCTGCTGTGAAATAATTTCATTACGACAGCAGGGTGCATATTTTACGATGTTATTTTTGATGTTATTATTATTGACAAATTCATATAAAAACATTATTTTATTTATTATATACAGAACAACGTCTGTCGAGTCAGCTAGTTATTGATATAAATATCTACTTAAATATTGTAGAAAAAAACATAAAATAGTATTTATTGCAGATGATACTGCATTCATATTAAAATTACTGAAAAGAATCTAACTTGTGTTTTACGAAATAGACAGTGTTTATCTAACATTGTGTGGGTACTGGCTGAGTGCCAATAATGTAAAACTTACTGCACCCAATATTAAAAATATATATGTGTTTTGTTAAACGGAGACGAGTTAAAACCTGTGGAATCTTTTATATTTCTTGGCATTATTGATGATTGTAAACTAAAGTGGGGCTCACACAAGAAAGATTCGGCCGGAACAAGTCCACAGCTGGACAAAGGCCCCAAAGATCGCCATGATGATCGATCCTACGCTGCCCTCATCCAACCTACTTCGGCGACCTTGACCAGATCGTTGGTCCATTTTGTGGAGGGGCTACCAACACTTTGCCTTCCGGTACGTGGTTGCCATTCGAGGACCTTCCTGCCCCAACGGCCCTCTGTCCGCCGAGCTATGTGCCCTGCCCACTGTCACTTCAGTTTCGCAATCATTTGGGCTATGTCCGTGACTTTGGTTCTCCTACGGATCTCCTCACCTCTGATTCGATCTCGCAGGGAAACTCCGAGCATAGCCGTCTCCATTGCCGGCTGAATAACAGTGTACTATTATAGTCTGTATGTAATCAGATAATTTCACTGGTGGTTAATAGAAAACAGTGTTAAAAAACGCAGCAATAATTGCAATAGGTACCCAAATTTCTGTCTATAATATTATCATGTAAGTACCTCGAATGACACAAACTGGAGTATTAGTTGACCATATAGTAAGGAAACTATATGCGAAACACAAACAACTTAAATATTTAGACTTCGTATTTTAGTTAGACCTCAAAACCTAGTTCTGTCAGACTAAAGCGCAATCACCCCTCGTTTACACCAAGAAACAAGTCAAAAACTTGTTTTATATAAAACTTGTAGAATACTTGTCAAAACATGATTATTTGTTTTTAAAATGTATTTCAATAATTGTCTGAAACATTCTTGCGTTCACACTGTGTTGCAAACAAGTTTTTATACAAGTATAAAACACATTTGCGCTCACATATAGATCTGAGACGAGACATGTTTGATACAGTCTGATACATTGACAGCGTTCACACCAACATGAAGCATACATGTTTTTAACAAATATTGTTAATTTTATTGAAGTTTATGTTTAATACTTACTTAAAGCAAGTTTTATACTCTATCCATGCTTAGTGGATAAAGTTTTAAACATTTACCGGACAGACCTCTTTTTTTTTAGTGGAAATAACGAGTGGTCAATGACATAAGCATTATTTGCAATATTTATCTCGGCTTAAGATATTCTTTCGATACTTTTATAATCGTCTCTCAAGCATGAGTAATGCATTAACTACATTTTGCCTTTGATATCCGATGCAAATACAAAGAAGAATATGAGTCACCAGTAGCTAGAAATCTCAAATAAACTGCTAACAAAAACAAGCACGTATGCCTTCCTTCAAGGCCGGCAACGCTCCTGTGATTCCTATGGTGTTGCAAGAGAATGTGTGCGGCGGTGATCACGTATCACCAGGTGACCCGTGCTTACGCTCGTTTGTCCTCCTTTTCCATAAAAGAAACTCTGCTGGAGTGATGGCATCTCGATACTGTGAATTCTGCTAAGAAAAGTATGGTGCAACTTTTTGAAGCAAACTCTCCAAATTTACTGGTCTCATTCTAACAAAATTTCTGAATCCACTTCTGTCTTCTATTCTTAAATCATTCAATAAGGAACGATAGGCCGCTTCTTGCTGTCGTCTCCACAAAAATGATCGCGACCCGTACTTGCGTGGTTTTCTTGAATTTCATTCTGTATGATGTACAAGTATACTGCACTCATGAAGCAAAGTTCCGCAGTACTTTCACTTTCTATTGTCTGTGCCAGTAGTCAATTGTGTTGTCAAATTCATTAACTTCTGCACTGACATGTCTTAAACAAGTATAGCAACAAGCCTTCAATAAGTATAAAACATGAGATCATATACATGCAGACAACTGATAGGTGACAAACAATTCTATCAGCGATCAGACAAGTTTCTTACAAATATTGTCTACGACAAGTTTTATGTTTTTGTATTTCGAAAACATTGCATATAACTTGTATTTGTAATTTGCATGAAACTTGTCAAATACGTGTAGGTATAATACCTTGGTGTAAACGAAGGGTTAGGACTACTTAGATCTACAGAGCCTACCTTGCAAAAAAAACAATGGTACAAAATAAATGACCTTAGATTCGTACTACGGTTTATTTCGATTAGCATAAAGCAAAGGTAAAACCATATGAGTATGTCCGAATGCCAAAAACCAGAAAACAAAGGCTGAATGCCGAAGAAATGGAATTCTTATACTTTTTTTAATATTACAACGCTAAAAAAGAGAGTTTCTTAAGCTGATTTAGGTATAAGTATGTAAGTTCAAAGTACTCAATAAAGAAATTTAGATTTTTCATGTAAATCGGTATTTTCATTACTTATTCTGGGTGACATACATTCTACGTGATTTCCACTTATATAACATTCGCATTTTTTCGTCCATTAGAGGGTTAAAATGCCAAAACTGAGCGCACAATGTTTTAACATAGGTGTCTGATATTATCGCTAGTGGTATTAGTACTTAGTTATCTATTAAAATTATGAAATGTACGACAAATACACATTTTTCTAGCATTTTAATTAGTTTAAAAACATGTGTAAACGTAAAACAATAATAATGTACCATGAACATTTTGACTTGCGTCTGTCACAAAAAATAATTGCAGGTGCAATAATTTAAAGAAACAAATTTAAATACTTAAATAAAAAAATAACAAGGATTTGTAGTAGACATTATCAATAAGCTACCCCAAGCAGCGATAGTTGAAGATCATGACGCATGAACCAACCATAACAATAACGCCATTCATTCTCGTTCAGTAGGTAAACACCAAAGTGTAATAATAATTAAATATTGGCGGTCACCTACTGATGTTTACGTCCAAAAATCGAATTTGACAGCTAATATAATACAACAAACATTTCCAAAGTGTAAATTATCTTCAATCGTTTTTAATGTAACTCTGCGGGGGCGAAATGCTGATTAACAATTCTGTCGACTCCGCATCGCGTGGCACAGAGCTCGACTTCCACGCTTATACCTTGTGGCATTATAATTATAATACGACTCCGGCCCTCCGCATAGCAGCATGGCGCAGGCCCAGACACGGCGACTTGGGTTTACAGTTCAACAAATACTCCCCATTTCTCAGAAGTCCACCAAATTTTTACCCATTCTATTTATTTATCCTTAAACGTTTTAAAACTACATTGCTAAGTTCTGAAATGTGTTTTCAAATATTGTGAAAATGAGTAAGTTATTTCCACATTTTATTATTTTTGTGCGTATTTCTTGCTAAAGTACATAAATTTTACAACGCATAAGTAAAAGTCAATGTAAAAACTTTATCGAATAGAGTTGATGACAAATTCATTGATTTAAATACTTAAACAACACACAAAAGTACATTGAGCATGAACAAAACAGTACATACAAACGTGTGTATAATATTGTATTCTTACAACTTTTTCTATTGGGATGCACTGATTAAATTCAGGCACCAACGTTTGTCATATATATAGATATAATATTAGTACTATAATGTAATATAGTGATATATATATATATATATATATTTATATCACTATATTATACTATCTACCTTTTAAACTTAGTTAAAATTCTTCTTAAGTATTATTCTAGAGTTTGGTAATGCAACATCTATAATACTTTTTTGTAAATACCTGATCAATTTTTAAATTTCGCTGGTACATACATTGATATGTTTTAATTACAAAGATTTTTTTTAGTTAGATGACAATAGACAATACATATAATAGATATCGTATATTTATATAATATGGGCTACAAGTCCATACTCGATCGACGTCGTCATCAGGAGAAATGACCACAACTGGTTAGGATGAATCTAAACAGGCCTAAAAGCTTTAAAACAAAAAAAATATGCGTCAGAATCGGTCCATTCCTTCAGCAGACACGTTAAACCCATAACAATATTATGTTGGTGTTGCGGGCTAAAAATGCTTACATAATAATATATCACTCAAACTCATTGACGCAAAGTGACGCAATGAAAATGGGGTAATTATGAATGTAGGTTACGGCAACCCCAGTAACCCAGTGTGCTTCGAGCGCGCTGCACGCACTAACGCGATAACGCGAAAAACCATGGGATTTAGAATTCGCTCCCGAAAATCCTTATGAAATTATAATCAATTAATATAACAATAAAAATGTCTAAACAGTTATAACATTCGGTGTGAACGCTTAAATCTCCAGTGCTGTGTGCAATGTTCTTAATTCAAGTCGGTACGTAATAAAAAAAAATCGATCCATTATTTCGGTTTGTAAAAATTTAACTAAAATGACAGATAAATTATAGAAAATATATAAAAAACTAAACCATCTGTCTACGAGTAATGTGTAATTTAAATCTAAGGTCCATTTACTTAAAAAATTGAAAATGTCACGGTTCAGTTTAAATTATGTCTATAGATATAGATTTATTATATTTTTGGCGCGTAGTAAACAAAGTAGTGTGCTCATAAGAATGAAAATCAATAATATCTGCGCATCTTGCCGTGTGGTAGTATTCTCGCTAAAGTCACAACTTAAACTACAAAATAATCTTTTCACTGTACATACCTAAACTGCTACGTTAAAATTCTATAAACAATTATTATGTAAATCTTCCTTTTTGACCATTTTTAACGCAATCCTACTGTATGGTAAGATTATTTCGTATTCCTCATAATAATGTGTCAATCAAAAAGTAAGTTTTTACTATAAATATAACTCAATATTGGCGTAAAGAAATATAAAAGTAGTAAGCCAAACATCAATGAGATCAAATCAACAACGTTGAAAATTGACTGAGAATATTTTATGAATACACGTGGTATGGCCATTATTTTAAATGTTGATTACCTATATATATTTACTGTTACATACATACATACATACAAGCATGCCTGCTACCAGAGGGGTGGGCAGATATTACAGATTTCCTCTAGTCACAAGGAAGTATCATTTTAAAAATAAAAGTCCATTGTCAATAATAAAATTACCTTTAAAAATTATTATTACCTATAATATACTATTAATTAACTTTTTTAGTTCTTAGTATGAAAGGAAAAAAGTGTAAGTACCTAATATGTTCCTTCTTTCACATAAATAGGTACTTGGTATTTTCTTTGAGACTCGAGAGTAACATTATTATTTACAAAATATTGGCATTTTTATTTACAAAATCCTTTTTAAAAGATTAAAACGCGTAAAAATTAAGAAGCATTTACAATTACATAATTATTGTAAATGAATTTTTAGAACAGGTTTTTATATTCAAGTTACATTTTTATTATTATATTTTATGAAAACCGACGCGACCTTTGCAGGATCGCAATTTCACGGTTACTCAAATCGGACTTGAGTGGTAATTCCTTTAAAAAGTATTTTATTCTTCGTCGACAATTAATATCTTTATTTGTAGGATTTAATAATGTTTTCCATTGTAATGGAAGTAAGTCTTGCCTTTTTTTTATGGATTAGGACAAACGAGCGTACGGGTCACCTGGTGTTAAGTGAACACCGCCGCCCACATTCTCTTGCAACACCAGAGGAATCACAAGAGCGTTGCCGGCCTTTAAGGAAGGTGTACGCGCTTTTTTTGAAGGTACCCATGTCGTATCGTACCGGAAACACAGCACAAGGAAGCTCATTCCACAGCGTTGTAGTACGAGGAAGAAAGCTCCTTGAAAACCGCACTGTGGAGGACCGCCACCTATGATGGTGGGGATGACATCCGAACTTGTAGCGTGTCGTGTGAAGGTGGAATTCGGCGGCAGGAATCAGGTTAAACAGCTCTTATATAATTTATAATTAAACCATAAAATTAATTAATAGTCGTTGTCTAAAGAATTGATTTTAGGTTTGCATTGAAACCTCTATGAGCATAATAACTTTTTGTGTTGATAATTTTTTATATTGGTAACAAAATTACTCGAAAAACCAGCGAGAATCGTACCCGTTACTGGTTGCTTGTCAAAGACATCAAACGACTATGGAGCTCTAATAATGAAATAGGTCAGAAAATCGTCCGGTTCATTTTATATCTATTTTAGTTTTTATATAATAGACCCAATGAGGTTCTATACATAAAACGTCAATGGATAGAGTATAACAGTAATGACGTGTGCTTCGGTGTTACTATAATGGCCTTAACACATGGTCAGATTTGGTATGACTTGTACAATATTCTTTGGTATTGCGGGACCATCGGACGGTCTGTTGGGTGCCTCGCACCAATAATTGGTCCAGCGACGTACTCGGTACGTATGGTAATAATAATAATTTTGATGCCATGGACAAAACGACATACTAGCGGATATGGTCCGCTACCAGACCTAGTAGGATGGTTCGGCCGTACCAAATCCGATCATGTGTTTTGGCTATAATACAACGCAAGTGCTGGGGTTGACCCCACCATAGAAACCGCGAACTAGTGTTTTTCGTTGGCGTGCCCCGTTTCTTGTAATAATGTCATGGAGTCATTTTGCGTAAGGGATAGAACAACATGAACATATCACACATAGTAGCGGACCTGATAGAGAAAATAAGGCTAGGAAGAATTATTGGCAGAAACCAAAGTATACCGAACACAAACTTTGTACAACTGGTTCATAAAACACATCCTAGAAAAAAAATTAAAACATAATTCTAGAAAATCTGATACATAATCTGGACGCTAGGCTAGCAACGGATTGCTGAGTGGAAAATCATGAAAACCTTTGCCCTGTGCTTCCCTGGTTCGTAAAATGAATAAGTCCCAGGCCCAAGGGTGTCGAAAGAGGCGACTTAGGGCTTTTTATAGGTGGAAGAGTCACGCTGCCGTCTTATGACGTCAGCACAATCGAGCCAGACTCGTCCGGGTTACTTACCACACTCGCACAAAATACCGGCGTGAAATAGCAGCCTAGTGCCGCTATGTTTGAAATAGGTTAGTGTCGAGGACCGGAGGACCAAAATATACGGTACTCATAGACTTTTTGCTCCCTTGACCCATTTGACCGCGTGCAACGCAGAGCAGCTTGAATTGTCAGGGACCCAGTGCTCTGTGAAGGGCTGGATCACATGGCGTTGCGTAGAGACGTCGCTTCATTGAGTGTCTTCTACCGCATTTAAACGGAGAACGTTCCGAAGAGCTGTTTAACCTGATTCCTGCCGCCGAATTCCACCTTCGCACGACACGCCACAAGTTAGGATATCATCTCCATCATCAGGATGTGTGGCAATCCTCCACAGTGCGGTTTTCAAGGAGCTTTCTTCCACGTACTACAAAGCTGTGGAATGAACTTCCTTGTATGGTGTTTCGGGGACGATACGACATGAGTACCTTCAAAAAAAGCGCGTACACCTTAAAGGCCGGCAACGCTCTTGTGATTCCTCTGGTGTTGCAAGAGAATGTGGGCGGCGGTGATCACTTAACACCAGGTGACCCATTCGCACGTTTGTCCTCCTATTCCATAAAAAACCAAAAGACTTAGTTTCCAATCGCCTCTCAGTAAAGAAAAAGAAATAGGGCGAGAAGTGACGTTGTTATTGCAGAACACATATCCCGCATATTCAATTCAAATCATGTTTTAGGATAGACCAAAATAGAAGAAGTTAGAAAGACCCCGTGTTGAATCCTTAAATTTTACATGAAAAATTAAAGAGAATAATTTAATGAATTCTCCTCGTTGGCAATATCGAGAATAATACAGCTATGTTAGCTATGCACGAAAATCCGAATCAGATTTGCTGCAACGAAGACTTAATCAGATATCTAAGTATCTACGTAACTGGCTTAAGCCCTTGGTTATTGCATACATTAAGATACTGACTTATATTTTTCAATTTTGATCCAAATCTGGGGTTCCGCCACGTATCACTTTGCAAATTAATTTGTACGTTTATGTGTGAAATTGACCAATTTGGCTTGTGCAACTGTGGTTGACTATAATCTACATTCTCAAAAGGATGATCTCCCAAATACTACCCAGCAAATGCAAAATAGGCTCACATTAGATGTTGAGTTATGTAAAATACCTAACCGTGAATACAACATCACCAACACCAGCAGGGCTGTAATAATTTCGCCGTAATCTTAGAAAAAGAAATTCAAAAATCAAAATTCATTATTCACCTAAATAAATCAATTTTCCATAACGTCATTTTGAATCGACCTGTTAGTAATAGTCGCTAACTACTTACCCCCTCTGTCACTCTGTCCCACCCTGTCTTCTTCTATTGACCTAAGTCAGAATGAGAAAAAGCACTCCTAAGCGGCTGTTTAAAGTTAGCGGACCATTATGAATAAGGGGGTTAGTATAGGCGCGTTACTAGGCATTGATGCCTACTTCGTACCTACTTTGTGCGATCACGTTAGATTAAAATTTTGTTTCTTAAATATATTTTGTTTGTTTGAATATTTCATAACGTTAACAATGACCTAATCTACATTTGACACATGCTGGTCAATCTATTCTTCGTTAAGGTTTAATTGTCATTCACATATGCTCCCAGATTTACCAGTGGGAGGCTACTTTGCACAGGATGCCGGCTAGATTATGGGTACCACAACGGCGCCTATTTCTGCCGAGAAGCAGTAATGTGTAAGCATTACTGTGTTTCGGTCTGAAGGGCGCCGTAGCTAGTGAAATTACTGGGCAAATGACACTTAACATCTTATGTTTCAAGGTGACGAGCGCAGTTGCAGTGCCACTTAGAATTTTTGGGGTTTTTCAAGCATCCTGAGCGGCACTGCATTGTAATGGGCAGGGCGCATCAATTACCATCAGCTGGACGTGCTGCTCGTATCGTCCCTTATTTTCATAAAAAAAAAACGCTCTCAGATGTTTCCTTTGCCATCTGTTCTGGGTTGTCTTTTAATCATATCCAATTGGATCAGTTGTCCTCCTCGATCCCTTGTCCAACCCGTCCTGATATTTCGCATTATCTTTGGGATTGTTTTAATTACACAAATTAAAATTGAAAACAAAATTTATGAACGATGCTGGACTCGAAGCCGCGACCTCTCGCGTTCCATGCGAGCGCTCTTTCACTGAGACAACCGTTCGAGTGACGTATAGTTGATAAATCTTGCTTGTCTTGTTGTACAACTCTCTGGTTGTGGCTTTATCTACAGCATCTACTATAGGTACCTGCTCAACCCCAATATTTGCATATCAGGAAATTGACTTGAAATGTCGCTCTTTCAAATCTAAACAATTTGTTATTTTTTTAAGTGATAATCCTCTTTTGGGATTAATTAAACAAATTAAATTTGAAAACAATCTTTTTTAAATGCCCTGCCGAGAGTGATTTTAATTGTTTGCCAATTTATGAAAAGACAATCAGATGCCATTCACATATTAAATGTTATTCATAATAAATTAAACTAACAACTCGTAAATTATAACTTCATAAAATATAGCATGTACCTAGGTACGTTTTTGAATACATAGGTATAGGTATTGATAAGTAGGTATATATAGCCCTAGCAGCAACCATTGCTAATCAATACCCTGTACAAATTCTTTTAATAAGCGCACGCTATGTTTATTTAAATTTAATATAAACACGCAAATCAGTTTCAGTACCTACTACTGAATGCTATAACCTCAATACCTAGGCCACACACAGCGGTGGATTTACACTAGGGGCAGTTGGGGCAAGTGCCTAGGGCGGCAAATTTTTTTTTAGTCTTATCAAGATTGCTCAGTAATTAATTAATTCTGTTAATTAACAATTTTTGGTTTAATTGATAATTCAAGAAATTCAATTGAAAAATAAAATATATAAACTATAAGTTTAAGTAAAATTCCAGTATTGGGGCGGATTTTTTCCGGTGCCCAGGGGCGGCATTAAGTTTAAATCCGGCCCTGGCCACACACCACAGACTAAACAGATTTTTTCCTACATAGTAGGTATAGAAGAGTTATCTTGTTATTTGTCGTATAGGTCGACGATCGAACCATTTTATAACTAGTTTAAAATATACTTGGGAACTGTTTTTTTAAGGAGGACGATAAAGTTAGGTAGGTTCACAATAAGCTGGATTTAATATTGGGTGCCACACGAGCCCTTGGAGCACAGCATTACGTTCACCCTTATTTATTAGAATCTACAAATGATTCTAATAAATATGGGTAGGCAAACAACTAATCGGTAATCATACTAATATTATAAAACGTAAAGTCTCTTCGGGCCGGGGAGTATGAATCCGTTTTCTTTAACTGTATCTACTTTCTTTCATTTTAAAGGGTTCCCTTGTCAGTTCAATTATTTATAACATCAACACTGCTATAATTTATCTGTCAGATGTGCGTTCCCTGTCTGTCTGTGTCCCCGCGGTCTCTCTCATATGACGACATGTTTTGTTGACACAAATGTCACTATTCTGAGATCTTCAAGTGGAGGGAGTCTGGAAGAGTCGTGACAATGCGCTGGATTTTTCCTGTTCCAGGTAATTATTAATTATAATATCTGCTCCTTGTTTTAGTTCATAAGCATCTTATCATAAACTCAAAATATGTTATTGATTTTGAATGTACAATATAGGATGTTAGTGTCTGTGGGTATTATGTAGGTACAAATATGACTTATTTAAATTTAATATTTGCTTTTGTTTCTTACTGTATTTGTCACTTTAAAAGGAAAGAAAATATTAAAATAAAGTTATATGTAAACATTATTTAATTAGCAAGACCCTATATTTCTATTTCCTGCTAGTAGAAATGTATTAAAAATTTTAACATTGCAAGGAAACAATAAACTAAGGAATACTATTCTTTAAGCAATTCCAGCTGCGCACGACACGCCACAAATTAGGATATCATCCCCACCATCTGGATGTGTGGCGGTCCTCCACAGTGCGGTTTTCAAGGAGCTTTCTTCCTCGTACTACTAAGCTGTGGAATGAGCTTTCTTGTGCGGTGTTTTCGGGACGATACGACATGGGTACCTTCAAAAAAAGCGCGTACACTTTCTTTAAAGGCCGGCAACGCTCTTGTGATTCCTCTGGTGTTGCAAGAGAATGTGGGCGGCGGTGATCATTTAACACCAGGTGACCCGTACGCTCTTTTGTCCTCCTATTCCATAAAAAAAAAGACATTTCAGTGTCTTTTTGTATTAATGTATTGTACTATTAACAAAAACATCTTAATGATCACACATATTGGGAAAGAAGGGACCGCCCTTACACTTACGTAATGCAATTATATCGAGATTTTTATTTAAAAAACGAAGATGCCCGCTAAGTTTAGAGCGCTGTTTCTTTTGAGGTATGAGGCAAAGTATGTGATTAAAAATTCTATTTTGAAAAAAAATATTTGAATTGGATTTGATATATACCTAGATACCTATTGAATAAATAAATAATAAATAAACAAATTCACGGATGCATTCTCCGTTATTATAAATATAGTGAACAAAGAGGACGTAAAAAGAGACGGGACTACACTAAACTATTTCTAAATTTGTTATTTCAAATTTATGTATTACCTTAGTATTATTATGTATATTCGTCACCAATCGCCATACTGTAATTATTTCTTCTTCCTCCTAGACCTTTTTCCCATTTACTTGGGGTCGGCCTTCCTTGTCTTTTTTTTCCATTCGGCACGGTTTTGCGCCAAAGGACAAGGAAAGTGAAGTGGCTATGTAGTTTTACGGCCGGTTGCCACCTGACGCCAAGACACTAATCCTGCTTAGGACTGTGAGCGCTGCCGTTGGACCCAAGGGTCTCATCCGCCACCGACTCTTTTACATCACCGTGCCTGGTGCTGAAACTCCGACATGATCCTTATCACCCCAATATGTGGAGTTAGCTCACTGTTAGGTATGTCTCTTCCACCTACTTCGCCGTTCCAATGCACTGCATTTCCACCTTCGCAGCCGTTGAGGACTGCACACGTACCCCTGGGCACGGGATTGGTGACCATACTGGCCATACTATAATTACTAATAGTTATAATTACAGTGTGGCGATTGGTGACGAATTATTGTCCGGCTGAATTTGAAAGTTGACCGTTGCTTATAACATAGTGGATTTCGGCTATCTCCGTTTTGAATAAGATTATAGCCGTCATCTGTCAATCTATCAATGACTGCACGTTTCATACAATAGAGTGAATCGATTTTTGCTTAGAGAGTTTTGAATATAACAGTAACTACATACGACTCGTTTGCGGGCTTACCCCTTATACGTTCTAAAGTTCTGCGTAACTTAAAAAAACAACATGTTATAAACAAAATATTATGTTTATTGCTTTTCAAAATACTCTCTTTTACATTTTTCATGCAATCGAACCGTTTTTTAAAACAGGAGCACCACAGACCTGATCTGAACGCTATCACTGGCTCTTTAAAATTGGTCAAAGTGAAAAAATGCGATAATTTTTTTACCAACGTTTCTCGCCTGCCTCACTTTTGTTGGCCTGTTCTCATTTTCAAAAATCCATTCACAAGATTTCTGTCTTTTTTCGGGTGCAAAACAATAAATCCACATTTCGTCTCCTGTGACAATGTAATAAACAGCATTAGAATGTCTGTGGTCGTACTTTATTAGCATCTGTGAGCACCATTCCACGCGAGCCCGCTTCTGTTTCGCTGTCAGTTCATGAGGGATCCAACGACAACAAAGTTTCCGAACTTTCAATTCTTCGTGTAAAATTTTCTGAATTTTACTCATACCAATCCCCAATAGTCCTCGAATTGTCTCATAGGTAATCCGTGGGTTTTCTTCAAATAGCCGCTTAACAGTAGCCACTTTATTTTCGTTACCGGCAGTTGAAGGCCGCTCTTCACGAAATTCCTCGTGTAAAGAAACCCGACCCCTCTAAAATTCAGCAAACCATCGCCTCACGGTGCTCAAGCAAGGTGCTTCTCTCCCAAAAGCATTTTGAAGACGAGCGGCACAGTCTTGCGTAGAGAGAGAGATCTTTTAAAATCATCGCTCTAAAATCTTTTCGACTTAATTCCATTTTCGTTGCGTACGTAGAACTTTGATGTGCGATAAAAAACAATTGACAAATGATTTCCCGCCAATTGTTTTTTTTTATTACTAAAAAGGTTGCAACGTTTCAAAAAATATAACATTCGAAATTCAAATAGTCCCGATTAGCTAGAAGTGCAAAACTTTTAGTGAGCCCCATTTATTATGTGTTTGTCGTATAGCGACGTCATTCCAATTGTAGGCACAATTACAGAAATGTCTAGAATAAACAAGAATGAGACCTGACCTACATTTTGCTCATCTTTCGGCCATTTTATCCGTACAGAATGTTATGTATACTACGACATCACGAAGTTGTATTTAACCTTTTTTCAGAGTTGTAGTAAGTACCCACGTTTCAAAGTACCGAAAGTATTTTAAATTGGCACTTTTAGACCATAACAAAGAAGTTCTTAATAATTAATGCTTAGATAATTTATACGTCTAGAATCTAGATAGTCTCTTGCTGTTAGACAACCGATAAAAACAGGCCAGGAATATTAGCTAAGTGTGCGTGATAAGCTACTTCATACACTTCCGATTTGTTATACTACTACTTCTTACACTTTGCTTTAGTGTGCGTGAATTTCTCCAAATAGAGGTTAATTATTCTAAACTCAATTTTTTCCACGTTTTCGCAGCTGTCATAGTCTATGTAGTCGAATAAATGATCTAAGAATGAATGAAACAGACAATTTCTATAGTGACAATACGTTTATCAAAAAACACAATACAAATGGTTAAGAGAGAATAAAGAAGACTGTAAAGGAGTACTAAAGAAAAAATCAAAAGAGCACTTCCTTAACGTCTCCACGTAAGCCTTAATATTAATTAGTATTTATATATTTTATTTATACTAGTGGACCCAACAGACGTTGTCCTGTACACATGTCTTAAATTTGAAAAATCGGTCCAGCCGTTAGGAGCAGTTCACTAACATACACATGAGCAAGAGAATTATATTATATGGGCGGAATTGAGAATCTAAACCAATCTCAAATTCACTGAAACAAAGAAAAAAGTCATCAAAATTAGTCCAGCCGTTTAGGAGGTAGTTTAATTGTGAATCTAAACCATTTTCGAATCCACCTGAAGACACACACCAATCTCAAATTCACTGGAACACACAAAAATATCATCAAAATCGGTCCAACCGTTTAGGAGGTAGTTCAATTGTGAATCTAAACCATTCTCGAATCCACCTGAATACACACAAAAAGTTTCATTAGAATCGGTCCAGCCGTCTAGGAGGAGTTCAGTGACATACACACGCACACAAGAATTATATATATATAAAGATTAGTAGTATATACTATAGTATAGTTTAGTTGTTATTGTTTTTTAGGAATATTATGAATTATTAATAACTAAGTAATGTATTATGTGTGTATAAGTAATAGTGTAGATAACTTACAAATTAGGTATAGTTTAATTTATTATAGACTAGCTGTCCCGGCAAACGTTGTTTTGCCATATAAAGTATAATTCACGCGATAGTTTTATAAATAATCCTAAATAGCCTATATGTTATTCTGGTGTGTAAGCTATATTATTGTAAAGTTTCATCAAAATCCATTCAGTAGTTTTTGCGTTAAAGAAGTTCAAACATACATCCAGACATACAAACTTTCACATTTATAATATTATAATAAGATGCACGATATTATAATATAGTTTAAGAGCGTAAACTCGCCAACAAACTGTTGCAACAGTTTGGCGAGATGTAAAATTTAAGTACCAACTGTGCATAGTTTTATAATTAAATAAATTTAAAAAAAAATATCTGCCTTAGTTACCTGTCGTATGTATTGACAGTGTCAATTACGGCCGTTCCTAACTTATCGACGGTAGTTCACCTTATCCTTACACGCTGTCTGTCAATGGGACGACGTATAGCTTACCAGCGATAGAAGTTTGTATGGAAATTGCAATTCACGCGTCCCAATATAAGGCGATAAGAATGACTTATCGGGTATATTGGGTACAGCTAATTACTGACAATAGAAGGTAGTAATTTATCTCTATCTGTAGATAGTATATTGGGAACGGCCGTAAGTAAGTAGGTAATAAAATTTACGATAAGTATTATATAATTAATCGCCTTCTCATGGACCATCCCATAGCTCCCGCGTTGACATTCTAGCCGAATCTCCCGTTACGACAACGAGCGTTACATATTCGAGCGTGACAGCTCAATCTTATTTAATAGCCTTTTATCTACAGTCTTCAGCACTCATAAAGAAGTATTGACTTCAAGAAAACGTTATGGCCCACGGCAGGTAGCATTTAATTTCTCTCTGTTTTCTTTTTTTTATACTGATCATCGATAAATGTCGATGGGACTCACTTGTTAGTAGGTGTTCACACTTATATTCAAATTCAAATTCAAATATTTTTATTCAAAATAGGATTTATAATTACTTATTGAACGTCAAAATCTACCACCCATTCAAAAGAGACTGCCTCAGACCTGAGAAGAATGGGCGCAAGAAACTCAGCGGGCTTTTTTTTTATATATAAAATATGGATTACAATGTAATATCGTACAATAAACATTAATAATTAAAGAGCCTGAGGGTGTTCGCTTTAATCCCAGTCCGTGGTGTCATTAAGAAAATCGTTTATGCTATAATAACCTTTCCCACACAAACGTTTTTTAACAATTCTTTTAAATTTCGTAACACATTTGTTTTGTACATTTTCTGGGATCATATTGTAGAAGCATATACATCGCCCAACAAAAGACTTACTAACTCGACCCAACCGAGTAGTAGGCATAACAAGTTTATGTTTGTTCCTCGTGTTAACATTATGAATGTCACAGTTTCTAGAAAATTCCTCAATGTGGTTATGAACATACAAAACATTATCAAAAATGTATTGAGAAGCAACAGTCAAAATGTTTATTTCTTTAAATTTTTCTCTTAATGATTCTTTAGGACCTAGGTTATAAATCGCGCTAATAGCCCTCTTCTGCAGCACAAAGATCGTATTAATATCGGCCGCACTGCCCCATAACAATATACCATAGGACATAATACTATGAAAATAACTAAAGTATACTAATCTCGCCGTATCTATGTCAGTTATCCGTCTGATTTTCTTAACCGCATATGCTGCAGAACTAAGCCTATTCGCCAATCCTTCAATATGGGGGCCCCACTGCAATTTGAAATCAAGAGTAATGCCAAGATTCCACTGGTTTTACCACCTCTCCATTTAATAAAATATTCGCATCTACATTTCTGACATTTGGCGCGGTGAATTTAATATATTTGGTTTTATGATTATTTAACAATAAGTTATTGGCGCTAAACCAGTACACGATGTCAGATAGAGCATTGTTTACTTCGTCATATAAAACTTGGCTTCGTTTCACTTTGAATATAAGTGAAGTGTCATCCGCAAACAATACCACCTTGTGTTTTTTATAATATACACTTTACAAACATCACTTATAATGCGCCGTTAATTATTTTTATTTTATTTTTTTATAGGGCGGCCATAAAAAAAAATAACTTTAATTATTTACGGTATGTGTGGATGATGCAGTTACTGTACTTAATAACTATTACACAAATAAAATTCGAAAACAAAATTTTTATGAACGATGCGGGACTTGAACCCACGACCTCTCGCGTTCGGTGCGAGTGCTCATTCAACTCAGCTAACCGTGACGTATCGTCATAAAATCTTGTATGATTTGTTTAACTCTCAGGTTTGGTCAGGTTCAAACATAACAAATTATCAAAAACTATTTTTTTTTAAGGAATAGTAGGACAAACGAGCGTACGGGTCACCTGGTGTTAAGTGATCACCGCCGCCCACATTCTCTTGCAACACCAGAGGAATCACAAGAGCGTTACCGGCCTTTGAGGAAGGTGTACGCGCTTTTTTTTGAAGGTACCCATGTCGTATCGTCCCGGAAACACCGCAAAAGGAAGCTCATTCCACAGCTTTGTAGTACGAGGGCGAAAGCTCCTTGAAAACCGCACCGTGGAGGATTGTTTTGTATTAAGTTACATTTACTTTTTTGACTTACTCGTGTAAGGCATTGACTCTTTGACGTCCGAATATATTTATTGCATCACTTTACATAATAATATATTGTTAATGAAATGATTTGTAAAACGATGAAAATGTATATCTTGATTTAAAAGAGTAGCAATGACTTTCTGGCTACTTCTTCTCATACTTAATAATAGCTCTTCTCATCAAGGGTTGAGCTAATGATCAACTCTTTACCAAGTGGCGGTAAATTCAATAAAAAAAATATTTGACATTCATGAGTGTCATTGCCGTGGCCTACATGAATAAGTTTGATTTGATTTGATTTGAATATGGGCGGTGAACACTAACCTCACCTTCAACCAAAAAATATGCACTAGAATATACAATGTCGCTAGTAAGAGTTAAACCCGCAACCCGTTGCTTGAGAGACAGACACGATATGACTGGACCAATTGGCATGTCTAACAATCCCTAAAAAACTGTTTTAAATTATTACATGGAGTACCAAAACATAAAAACGTTGGTAAATGGAACGGTTTATTTAGATCAAAAGACATTATGTGTTCTAAATTTTGATGAATGAAAAAGTGAAAAATAGGCTACCACGATTCTCTGATTAAGGCTAAAATAACAGAGCTTTGTTTGAGCTTCATTGTGTCCAGCAACAGACAGCTCTCTATGCAGAGGTTGCCTGGGGGCAGAGGAAACAGCCGCTCACGTTCTGCTGGAATGCAGTGAGGTGGCAAACTACAGGGCGAAGCACCTGGGGGCGAAGCAACCAGGCGCTCTTCGGAAAGTCTTCCGACACGTTAAGAAGTTGGGTGACTTCTTGGAGGTGCTTGGCTGGTTGGAGTAGCCTCTACGACCCTCGCACGCAAAATAGGCGCATATGACGTCGAGTTGCGGAAAGCGCCCGTATGAAGAAGAAGAAGATTGTGTCCAGCAAATTTTATTTTACCTTTAATTGTATGAACTTCTGATAAAAATTATATCGCCGCTTAAATCAAATTAATTGGCAGGATTTTGGTAGGTAGTTGAATTTATTAATTAAATCTGTTCGTTTTAACTTAAATTCAAACATTTTTATTCCAAAATGGATATGATTTCACATAATGAAAGTCAAAATCTACTGCCCTTTCGAAAAAGTATGCCTCAGACCCGAGAAGAACGGGTGCAAGAAACTCGGCGGGTTTCTTTTTTTCTATAAAAATATGGTTACTGTAACCAATAAAAAAATATAATATCGTACAATATATTTTTTTTTTACAAAAAAACAACCGGCTTCAAAAACACTATTCCAAAACAATAGATATAATATGCACTAAAAAGTATAAAAATAATTGCGTTTTTTTATACAATCTTATTAATTAATCTATGTCATTTTTGGAATCGGTGTCCTTCCGCCGCGACTCGCTCTTGCCTCTCGCCTCCACACAACTCAAGTACATCTCACCTATAACTATGTATGTAGGTAGTTACAAACCTATCTTTTTTTTATGGAATAGGAGGACAAACGAGCGTACGGGTCACCTGTTGTTAAGTGATCACCGCCGCCCACAATCTCTTGCCCAAGGAATCACAGGAGCGTTGCCGGCCTTATTTGTTTCCGGCCTATCTTGGATAACACCGACTATACAGCACAAGAGGGCTATAACTGGACTTAGCGGAGTTGATAGTAGGCATAATAAGTTATTGTTTGTTCCCGGTGCTAACATTTTGGTCATGATAGTTCCCACTAAAGTCACTTATGTGCCTAGGTACATACGAGTATATTACAGTATCAAGAATATGTTGAAGGGCAACTGTTAAGATGTTCACCTATTTCTTTAAACTTTGCTCCCAATGATTCATATGATAATAATTAGGTACTACATAAATACAATGAACATTAAATAAAACTTTACATTCTCACGTGAAAAAGTAAATTTCTAATTATATCTGTGAAAAATGTTGAGTAATTTAGTAGTAGCACATAATATATTTATAATATTTTGTAATAATATCGATTAACATAAATAGATCGAATACAACACTAATCAACGTCACTCCACTGACATTTGACATTGACAGCGTCAATAAAGTAAACAAAATTAAAGTTATCAATGCAATAAACACGTTAACGACATGTTTTACGTATTAGACGCAGTTAACAATAATAATGTTGATTTATTACAGTTTATACAAAGCTCAACGTTTCGTTTCACGCCTGAACCTATAAAACCGTTCTGTTGTTTGTTTATGCAATTGTAAATTTCAAGCTAGTTTGTGTTGAACAATTTTAGTTCGTGAAGTCCTATAATATCCAGTAGCCATAAGAGACAGCGCCAGAAATCTTACAACAATATTAAAAGTAGTTGTTCCCACTTCTATATCAAATAAAACCCAACATAACTTTGTCCATTAGTATGAGAATTTATTTCGTTGTTGAGTAAGTGTTCTATGGTTGTAATGGTGTTTGTCAATTGGGCTGTTTGGGCATGCTGTATACTTCTTCGACTTCAAGTATAATCAATAACTTATAGTACATCAAAACTAGAAGTTGAATTTCCAGAAACGTGCTCGTAGAAGTCATTTTTGAATGTACGAAAAGCAAATCACACTCAAATCTACGCTTCCAATGGACAGTTTATCCTTGTGCTGTTTTATGGTTACTGCATAACATAAGCTCATGGAAAACTGTAAACTTTTAAAATGAAATGGGAAATTATCAGGAATTACTTAAATTATTAGGGATACATTCGCGGCATCAAAAAACTATTTTCTGTGCTGCAACCTGTTAAAATCTCTGGTCCTCTTGACCTTCAATCTAATATATTATTTTGGGTATATAGGTATGTGCTAAAAGTAGGTATTCGCTATAATATATTCATGAAATTATTAATATTTCTCGATATGACTGTTCGTTGTTAAAAAATATTCCAATTTGATACGATGTCAAAAAGAAGCAGGTTTTCGATTTTAATTGTAGCTAGAAAAACGTGATTTCGCTAAAGTTCATTCATGCTTTTATGATATACAAATGTCAGACTTACATAACCTGAATCGGGCAGAATCACGACGACATTAGATAAAACAAAACGACATACAAGTAGAAGTTCTACTATATTCATTAGTTATTATCATTCTTTGTGTATGTTCTACAGTACTGTAGAACTAGTACCAACGCAATCCAAAAGAATGGATTCAAAATTTACATCAAATAATTCCTACAAGTTGTACCAACATAATAAAATAAAATCCAACCAATTCTTTTATTTATTTATTCATCATTCGCGATATGCGACTTAGTGGCTAAACAAATCATGAAATTACTAAAATATATCACATGCGCCTCGTAAGGCATAGCAATGAACAATAGAGGGGCTGATATTAGTAACTATTTTAACATCAGAATAGTAACTTTTTTTCAAAAGTAGCATTTTTAAGAATTTAATAATACCTATTTGATTTGTCTTTTAAGTATTCTGGTAACTTCACACGTCTTTTGGTAGGAAAGGACAAAAGGTTTATTCCGCAATTTTACTATTCCCAAGAATTATTTTCCTTTATAGCGCGTCCTCTTCCTGATCGTGAATATAGGTACGAATAGTAGTATAGGACGAAAATAAGTAAAGTAAGCAAGTATTAAATACGAATTTGTTCTCATAATACGCTTGCAACACGTAAAATGTTATAGCATCATAAGATTTATTTCCAGGGGCACTGTCGCTTTTCTACTTATCAGAATCTATTTTCGTGATTCTAATTCGGTACACATTTGATTGCCAGAAGACGGTGGTTCACACCTTCAAAATATAATTGATTAGGTAGGTGCTTTATTAGTTATTACTATATTCCCAAATTAGATGCGTGTATCGAATTGTGGCCTCGTTACGTTTCCGTTTGTAAAAGGGGCCAGCAGCTCTGTCAATGGTATGTTTCATTATTGGCCGAAATTTAACGGATTACGTGAAATTGTAAATATGTTTCGCATTTGCTTACGTGAGTATGTCTATGTGATCTTGTCAATGTTTCGCGATCTTTAAGAATGCGTATAAAAGTTTTGAATATCTTAATATATATAATCCAGTGTGATGTTGTAAGTGTCCTGATGTTTGTTCTGACTCTTAAACTAATGTACGGATTTTAATGGGGTTTACTTCATGGAGTGTAGTTTAGTCCAACTTGAGAGATAGGATAGTTTTTATTTCGGTTTGGGACCCATAATTATTTTTATTTCCAATATTTGTTTTGTATGTACATATTATTTTCTATGAGAGAATTTATTCACGCACGGTTTGACAGTTCTGCTGTGAAACAATTTCATTGTAACAACAGGGAGCGTATTTTGCGAAATATAAATTTCTTGATATTATGAAATATTTTATACAAACTCTCAAAAGTATTTTATTTATTATATACCTACAGAACAACGTCTTTCGGGTCAGCTAGTGAGGTTATAGGAAATACCTATACTTGTGTGATTTTCAATGGTCGAAGTAACAGTACATTTTTAGAAGCTTTAAATATACAGTCGAAGTTAAAATTACTTTATTGAATAAAGTCATATAGATAGCTCGTCAACGTCTATTAATTATACAATTTAAATACTTACATTCAGATGTCTGATCGTACGAAACATATAAGAGAATGTGTACACAATGTAATACCATCAAAATATTGCAATTTAATAACATTGAACTATGGAACTACAGTATTATTTATTTCAATAGCGTATTTTTTTACTAATTCTTAACTCAAATAGGTGTAAGTTTCTTATTGTGAAACCATAGATATTTGAAACTATGGAACGATACAGTACCAAACAAAGGAAATACATGTAAGAATAAGAGCGCTGATCGTAATGTTTCTTACCTGTTTACATCACCATGTCATGTGCATGATTCTATTGCCTCATATCCAATTACTTATCCAATTATTTTTGTTTCAGTTCTTCTGATGTCTTGGCTCGGCGTCAATCAAGTTAAATCAAATTCCTGCATTCGTACTGGTAATGTTAATACATTAGCTGATGGTCTGTGTCGATAGATCTTCTAGTTAGAAGTGTGATAATTATCGATATCGATAGAGACGTTCGCTCCTCACTGATATGGATAATGGCATATAAAATTTAACACATTTAAATTTTATATATATTTTTTAATATTTTATATTCCAAAATTGTTGAAAATAAATACCTCTCCGAAGGTAGTTTTTGGTATGCCTTCATAAACAATAATTCTACACTTTTACGTCTTGATGTTTTATATTTTTTCGTTTTATAATTTACCATTCATAAATTTTACTTCAACTGACTATGTATCTATATGCTTTTACTGGAATTAGCTTATCTAATTTCCTACGCTTTTTATTTTCATAATAACTAGATGTTATATTATACTTTATTTTTTAAATTCCTAAAGTTACTACAATTTCTATCGATATCGATAATTTTACAAATGTGTTGTTCACGTGTTGAAGTCCACATGAATGTGTGTTTAACGGAATGGATATTATTATGCATGTGTGTTACTTAGACACGATTGGTTCTCCATTATTACACCTGGAATCCTTTTCTGTTCATAACTGACGCAATAGATGGCGCTGAATTATAACATGAACACAATTACAATAATTTTAGAATAATTCCAATCATGGAGTTATTCAATTATTGAGCGCATAGGTAATTATTGCTATTTCTGTGTAATGTGCAGAAATAAAATACGGAAAAATATTATCTACTACTATTAGCGCCACTAGGGACGAATTCTATAAATTAATGTTATTTCGTCAAGTATCAGCGTCATCTCGATGTTCTTGTTTCAGTTATTGATAGACTGGCTGTCAAAATTTATTTTTCCAAATTATCTTCATTTCGTTCTCTGTGTAGATCTGTTCCCTGTGTTTTGTTTTTTACTAACTGTAGCATGGGTTTTCAGCATTATGGACACTTACTCTCACTCCTCTAGTTCAGGCCGAATGCCAAAGTGAGTATGCCAGTTTCTTGTTTTTTTTTACGTTATGTGCTTAATGCCTTCATAATGCCGTAAAACGGAGTAAATAGGGAAATCCACAGAACACAATGAATAGTAGGTTATATTATTTCAAATGTTTCTCTGTAATTTATTGAAAAAAATCACATGACTAGTATCGGAATAATGGATTTTGTAATTCATCTGGAAGACAAACCCTATTAGCTTCGAAAAAACTGGTTGTCGTAATAACCATAGACTGGGATAATATTTCAAGCTGGCCAACATATTAGGGATCTATAAGGCGTACGTCTAGTCAAATAATTATAGATTTTCATTGGGTGCTCTCCAGTATCAGCTCCAACCATTTGAGCACTACACACAATGCTACTCAAATCGACGGGATCCAGTGCTCAGTGAACGGCTAGATCGCTTGATCCTGCGTTGAGACGTCTCTTCATTGAGCATCTTCTGCTCTCATTTATCAGTGAGGGTTCTGAACAACTGTTTCCCCTGATTCCTGCCGCCAAATTGCACAATCGCACCTCACATCACTAACTAAAATATCATCGACACCATACAAATGCGTGGAGACATTCAAGTGCAGTTTTTAAGGAACCTAACAGCCAATCTATGATATGAATTTCCCTGTGCTGTGTAATTTCATTCCATAATCGTCGAGGCCATTTTTTTACCGAAAATAAGTAGCAACAGGAGAACAAAAGGTTAACCTTCAACAAACATTTTATCGAGGACGTATCTCTACTTGAATATTTAAAAGTACCCTCATATCTTATTTTCGTATACACTATTCACTCCGTTTTACCTTACCAGTTAAATAATTAATGTACTTGCTACGCTGCGCTTATTCTGAGTTGCAAATAGAATGTACATAACCTGTATTATATATAAACATGCTGTTACTATGTGTAAATCTAAATAAGTCTCGAAACAGAAAGAGTTTTGTTCCTTAGTATAACATTTGCGCTTACTGATCACTGATTGGATAATAGTGACATAGTACGATGTCGGGGTCATTAACCGAAATTCTCTCTGTTCGACGTTATAGAGTTGATAGCTCTAATAATGTATAGCTTAATATAACATAAAAATAAGTTTTAGATTCCGTTTCAGGTTTACAATCTTATGGAGTAAGTAATCGAAATAAAACTATCATCTATTTTGTGAATTGTCATTCCCCACATTTAAGTAGGTATAACATATTGTGTATAAGTAGTCTAACCATCAATAATGTTACACATAAAAAGTTGTATTTCTTTTTTTAACTAAGATCATTTTCGCTATTTACGTTTACATTTCACGTATTTTTTTCGAGGTTGATATAAAATGACAATATTTTAAAAGGGTGTTTAAAATAATAGAATTGCAGTGGTTGCCTTGTAGAATGTGGGTATCTAGTATCTATGTCAAATACCAAAACATCCTATGTCGAGACAATAAAGTTAAACAGTGTCTCGATGAAAATGCTTGCCATCCCGACAGGCGGGTGAAATCAGAAAAGTACAGAAATATCCTTTTCAGTGATGAAAAAATGTCAATGACTGAATTATTTGTATTGCGAATTACCTATAAACATATGCTAAAGCCTCCCAAACACGCTCCGATCGGTCCAGTAGTTCGCAGGATACTGCGAAAGGTTACCTATAGGTAACCGATGGAAAAAATGGCTCTACATTTATTAGTAGATAACATATATGATTGTATGTGGCAGCGTCGGAATACCAACCGATACTTATGGTTACATTGGAAAATGCGGACGAAGTCGAGGGTAACAATTAACAGCTATACATACGGCACGCTATGATGGCCGTTTTGACGTTTGTCCACTCATGAAGTTTCGCATTAATTAATAATTACATTGAAGGAGCAAATTACTGTGTGACGTGCAGTTAGTCATAAAAATTTATCGAATGTATAATTTTAGGACACAAAATTTATTTATTACATTGATTTCTAAACTATATAAGGGTCCCGCGTACATATTTTATTTTTTATTTTTATAAGATTCTAATTATTGGTGTACATAATTACCACAAAACACGGCATTTGTTTTTTTTTTTCAAAATTTTTAAAAATGATATCTAATACGATCGTCACATAGGATCGCTGGTCAGCACAACTGCAACCTCCGACAAACTCAATTCAAAACAAAGCAGTTTCGACTTGACGTTGCTTCGAAAAGTACAAATTGTGAGTGCACTGCGATTGTGATATAGTTTTGACCTGGCTTTGGGTTTCGGATATTAATACTGCATTACTGTTGACCCTTGCTCGTTAATTTGGACTCTGTTTACGCCTTTTGTTGTGGATTTCGTCGATATGGCCGAACGTACGCAGAGAACTGTTCTAAACAGTCAGACACGTGAGTTCGTTATACGCTTTTGTAACTATTTCGATCATGAATCTCAACATGGAGGGCCAATTTTACCTATAACGTCAGTGGTTGAACGCGTAGCTTATGCGCTTAATATTGGACAACGAACTGTTAGACGAATAACTAAAGTAAAATATGGCGAGACTGGCACAGAATAAAATAACTTCACACACTAAAAAAGAAAACGAGCAAAACCAGTCGTAGGCATCGATAGATTTGATGCCGATGCCATCCGAAGACATGTGTAAGGCTACTATTTACGGAAGGAGTATCCAACAAGAAAAAAGTTAGTGCAATCACTGAAGGAAGCTGGATTATTCTTCGGTGGGGAAAGTTCTTTAACGAAGATTTTGAAGACCGTTGGATTTCGATACAAACAATGTAACAAACGCAAAATATTGATGGAAAGATTTGATATCGTGATGGCAAGATATAGTTTTTTACGGCAAGTGAAAGAAATTGAAAATTGGCAAAATCTTGTGTTTTTGGATGAAACATGGCTTAATGATAACCATACTGTAAACCGTTCTTGGACCGATGACACTGCAGCATCTACGTCCAAAGTTCCTGTTGGAAAATAATCGCGACTTATAATTTGTCACGCCGGAGCCATCAACGGGTTTGTCGAAGGCTCTCTCATGGTTTTTGCGTCAAAAACCACTCGAGACTATCATGAAGAAATGAACGCAGAAAAGTTTATTGAATAGTTTATGTCAATCTTGTGTAGCCTCCCTGAACCATCTATTATAATTATGGACAACGCCCCATACCACTCGATGCAAATTGACAAACCACTTGCCCAATCTCAAAAGAAAGCTGACATCGTCGCATGGCTTCAAAAAATGGCGTAAATGCAAACATACATATGTTAAAAGCGGAATTAGTACGTCTTTTAAAAGAAAACAAACCAACCAAGATCGGATACAGTTGTGGTGGATACACATGGGCACAGAGTTATACGGTTACCGCCTTACCACTGTGAATATAATGCAATTGAGTTGACGTGGGCTCAAATTAAGGGATTTGCTGCAAGACACAATACAGAACCCCTATTTACCACAACAAAAATGCTAAAAATATTAGAAGAAGCTTGTTAACATGTGACTAAAGAAGACTGGGAAAAGGTTGTGAATAGAACTGTTAAATTAATAAGGGAAGAATATGAAAGAGATGTGAATATATATATTATTTTAGAAAACGAACTTATAATTGATGTATTTGCAACAAAAACTAATAGATTAAATTATTTTTTTTTCGAGAATAAATTGACATTTCACATCACTATTATAATATGTCAAAACGGCCATCATAGCGTGCCGCTTGGATAGTTAAAGATATTTTGAATTATTTATACAATTAATATTATATGTATATACAGCACAAGCACAACATATTTTATTGTATCCCAAACGTGACAGACTTAATGCTAGCAACCAATTGGCCGGGGTTAGACTTTTAAAGCTGAATGTCAGCTAAATTTGAAATAAAGTAGCCATCATTACCTACACATTCAAAGCAACCCATGAGGTGCTCAAACTAATGTGGATTTCGTGAGAAATAGTGTCGAACGCATTTAAAAGATCTAGAAACAAACTGATAGATCTTTGGGCAGATGCCAGTTTAGGTAAAATATAATTACTCATAAAAATAATTATAATAACCGAATAATTGATAAGAGATAAAAAGATTATTATATCTATGTCACTACAAGACAACTGCAAAAATTTTAAATGTGAAAATGCGTATTGAGTATCTATGATCTCAGTCATTATATAAGTTGTTTCAGCTCATCATGTTGGGCATGGTGCATGGAAAGAGATGCACTGAGCGAAGAAGGAAATCTTGGTAACGGAACATTTGTGAGGCGAGCAGGATTACCTCCATCGGATGGTCCCATTTCGCTGGTGATAGAGACATATTCAAAAATTAGACGACTAAAATTCATGATTGAAGACACTAAAAAAATTAGAGATATTCGATATAGAATAAAAATTTAAGAATTTAAACTAAAACATTGACATATTTATGAGCGATTCTGAATATTATGCATTGCTTATATTTTTAAAATTACCACCTTCAACTAATCCTTTAGTACCTACAGAAACCACACAAGTGTTGTGAATCTTAAGAACCTCGAAGACACGCGACCGCGAGCGACATGCGTAAACAGATTTTTGACGTTACATGTAAAAATATGACAATAACTTAGATTAAGACGAGGTTTTCCCAACACTTTAGGTAAAAATCGCTCGAACGTATGATCCGATAGGTACGCATGGACACGGGCGTCGAGCATGGCTGAGAACGAACCGAGCGATGCGGGTCAACGACCGCCGACAGTTGCGCTAGAGTACGGAATTACTGTGATATTTATTATTTTTGAAGTAAATCTTTTTTATCGACGTATGAGAGAAATGTTATATTACGCGCATAATTATGATTTCAACATTATGGATATCGTATCCGAGATTCTCGAGGCTGCAGAGAACGAATTTGGGATCATTTTTGAAATCCAAGATGGCCGCCACGCAAAATTATTTTTTCAACAATATGGGTATCGTATCGGAGGTTCTCGAAGGTGCAGAGAACTAATTTGGGATCATTTTTGAAATCCAAGATTGGTCTCCGCTGCACTACAACTAGATACCGTACTATCTAAGAATATTACTTAGCTCCTTTTTTTCGGCAACTATAAGATGCTTGTGTGCGTGCCATCTGTACACTCAATGGCATCTTTCAAATTCTATAACATACCTACGCTTCGTGTAATTTTACATTGAAATTAATAAAATACAAAATAATTACTGATGTCAACTGGAATGTACATGATTTTTTTTTAAATTATTATCAGTATTACTGATGATTGACAAAATCAAATGAAATTTAAGAAAATATAGGGGAGGGTGGGTGAATTGAGAACGGCGAGTAATTGGGAACAGTTAGATAAGTAATACTTCGCGCCGCACTAGAACGTCCCGCATTCGTTTAAGGCGACACTAAATGCCAGCGACCTTGAGCGATATGAGTTCACGGCTGCCGGCCCGCCATCTTTTCAACAAAGCCAATATTTTCAAAATTCTTGCGTGGACAACAGTTTATATGCTTACAATCCTCGTTATTCACTACTAATCTGAATAAATGGGCCTACACAAAAAAGTACAAGCTTTAAGAATAACTTTTCTGAGAGAAGTACCAAAAAATGCGTCACGCCATGCCAGAATACTTGTTTAACTTCAAAGAAAAGTGGTAGTTCATAAAGGCTCGGCAGAGTTAACTATAACTAACAGCAAGCATTATCAACCTACAAATAAGACTTAAGGATATGTGTAACAGGATTAAGTAGTGTTCATGGCTTGAAATGCTATACTTTCACCACAAAACTTGTCTAAAAACACCATGTTTGCGTGTTTTCTGCTTACTCTTCCCCTTAACGGACATATCCAGCACCCTTCAGTGTGTAAGCAATAGTGAGAGTGAAATATCGCACGCGTGCTATCACTGTGCGTGGAACAATTTTTGTTGCGATTCTGTTTTAGTTTATGACCTGTGCTTTAATAGATTTAGGTACCTGGATAATTTTTAGAAAATAGTTGTCTCAAGAACATAGGAATGGACAAAAATTAACATACACAGATAATTCTTAAAAGTAGTACTAGTAAGTTCGCTACTAGTCTCAAAAACATAGGAACCACACGGGACACCTTAGATTATTAAAGCATCAAAGTCTTATTATATTTCGTCACATTTTGGCCAACAAAACTTGTCCTCAACAGGAATAGCTTTCTAAATCGTTGGTTTTGATACTTGATAAATAATAATATTTTACACCATGTAGGTATTCGGTAATCAATGAGCGTTTAACCCGTTGGTGTGGTGAGGGCTTAATATTTTCACACCTACAATTACAATTTGTCCTTCAGGTTGATAGAACAGCTTAGATTATCGAAGCATTACAAGTGAAATTGACAATAGTTGTAGAGATTACGTCACAACAAAGTACCAATATTATTATAGAAATGTTATTTTTAGATAAGTATGATAAAATTCACAATAATGAGTTATAAGTATGACCCTTTAATAAGACCTCTCAGAGCGCTTTCATCCCGAACATTTTACGAAATTATTTAAGGCGACACTAAATGCCAGCGACCTTGAGCGATATGAGTTCACGGCTGCCGGCTCGCCGTCTATGTAACAAAGCCAACATTTTCAAAATTCTTGCGTGGAAAACAGTTATATGCTTACAATCCTCGTTATTCACTACTAATCTGAATAAATGAACACACACAAAAAAGTACAAGCTATAAGAATAACTTTTCTGAGTGAAGTACCATTAAAATGCGTCACGCCATGCCAAAAAACTTGTTTAACTTCAAAGAAATGTGGTAGTTCAAAAAGGCTCGGCAGTGTAAACTATAACCAACAGCAAGCATTAGCAACCTACAAATAAGACTTAAGTATATGTGTAACAGGATTAAGTAGTGTTCATAGCTCGAAATACTATACTTTCACCACAAAACTTGTCTAAAAACACCATGTTTGCGTGTTTTCTGCTTACTCTTCGCCTCAAGGCGGAGGACCGAGCCATCGGCCTTGAGAAATCGAGCGGAGCTAGGTTACCTCTCTCGCACGAGATCGCCATAGTTTGAAGTGAAAATTTAAATGAAATCTATGTCATGTTAAGTAGTATTGGTAAACAGGTAATAATTTTTCATACATGGCTCCAACTGTAAAAGTTTTCGGTACTTCGGTGATTTTTTTTCGCAATGTCTATTAAAGATAGAAATGTAAAGAAATAATGAATTTTCTTCATATATTCTGTAGACATTAAATTATTTTTTGTATAAATAAAAGCTTCATATAAACCGTTAAGAAATGGTTACAATTGTGCGCTATTTTGGCGATTTCTTGGGACAGCGGCCTTAAAAGCCATAAAGGCATAAAATGCATTTATTTTCTCAAAATTGATTCCTTTAGAATTCTTTTTGATGTCATTTCTGCTTCGGAAACAAATGGCGCTCTGAGAGAGAAGAAGCGGGGCAAGAAACTCTCCCAGCATTCTTTTTTGAGCTCTTTTCAATAAAAATATACAATATTGTACAGTCATTTCTATCGCTATAAAATAATTACAATCGAGTCATTATAGCAATACAGTGATATTCAGCAGTGGAGTAATAGGATTTACGACAGAGCCATTTTTTATAAAACATTTGAATTTATTTATAGATAATGCCTGAACAGTGGCTGGAACTTTATTATAGAAATGTATCCATTACTTGAGGTTATAAGCCTGTATAATTTTTTTCCCGACAACATATAATTTTAGCCTATCAAAATTGTTTTCAAGAGACGGAAGATATGAAGGTGACATTGAAAGGAGAGTGACTGCGGGAAATTGTGTGAATGGAGCGCTGCATGCCTTTATAAACGGTCAGACTGTGCCAATAGAAGCGCGAATGGCTGTACATAATGGAGTGCTTGTCGCCACGTTAATGTATGGAAGTGAGAGTTGGGTATGGCAGAAGTAGCATAAAAACAGAATTAACGCAGTTGAATGCGATCACTGCGTAGTATGTGTGGGGTAAGACTGACTGATAGAATTCCGAATGCGGTAATACGAGCGCACTGTGGTTTGAAAGACGATGTTGTGACAAGGACTGAAAAAGGAATGCTGAATTGGTTTGGACACGTGGAGCGAATGAGTGAAGAAAGAATGACGAATGAAGAAAGAATGACGAATGAAGAAGATGAATATAAGGCAAGTGTGTGTGGGCAAGTCGGTCGCGGGAGACCTCCTAGAACATTCGTCGACCAAATTGGGGTCGTTTTGAGAAAAGGAGAGGTCCGAAGCACCCGCAACCGGCGAGCATGTATGAAAAGAGTAATGAATGTAGAGGAAGCGCGTGAGGTTTGTAAGGATAGAAGCAAATGGCATTCTATTGTCTCTGCCTACCCCCACGGGAACAAGGCGTGAGTGTATGTATGCAAATTTGATATAAAATACTTTTCATCAATCGTCTGAAGATCGTTTCCTCTTATGTTTTTTTTTACTTACTCACGGTGCGTGACGAGCGCAATTTATAGTGCCGCTCAGAATTTTTGGGTTTTTTAAGAATCCTGAGTGGCACTGCATTGTAATGGGCGGGTAATATTATCAATTACCATCAGCTAAACGTCCTGCACGTCTCGTCCAAACGTCCTACCGGCTACCTTTAATTATAATAACTTAAAACAAGGTTACATAAAAGTAAAATATGATAACAATATGATTAAAAAGGGAACTAAAGATTTCTCATCAAGTACCTAATAAATAGATGAAGACCTAATGTTTATGCTATTTCGCCATTTCGTGATAAATGCTGATTCATATCCTATTAATATTATAAATGTGAAAGTTTGTATGTCTGGATGTATGTTTGAACTTCTTTAACGCAAAAACTACTGAATGGATTTTGATGACTTTACAATAATATAGCTTACACACCAGAATAACACATAGGCTATTTATTATTTATTAAACTAACGTGTGAATTATACTTTATATGGCAAAACAACGTTTGCCGGGTCAGCTAGTTATGAATAATTCAAAAGCAAAATTCGTATGAGTCACATAGTTGCAGTAAATACATAATGTCAAATATGTCAATGTCATGTTTCAATCATAAAAACCATAGATCTAGAATATTCGGCCCTATAGACGACCAGATAGTCCAGTGATGTGTGAGTGGCTTAATATTCAAAATACTAAGGAGCTAATGGCAAGCGTGGCTGACTTTTTACGACTTGACAATCAATATCTGTTACAATAACAACAGATTAGCTTACCTTTTTCTCGCACGGTTTGTTTGTTTATACACTTGTATATTGTAAGTCTATGTAAAGACTAAACTGTCTAGCGTTGTTTTATCAGTGCTTCTATACAATGAGCATTCGACTTTAAAAATCGCCCCCTTGAAATAATCGATAAAACAATAATTATAAACAATTTGTTATTTTTATAGTGATATATCTCACTTCTGGCATTCATTATCATCATCATCATCAGCTGGAAGACGTTCACAGCTGGACAAAGACCTCCCCCAAAGATTTCCACGACGATCGGTCCGGCGCTGCCTTCATCCGGCGATCTTCCGATGATCCGATGAGGGACTGTTTGAGTGACCTATCATTCGTAAATATAATTATATGTCCTGTTCAACTCTCAGGTTGTGGATCCATACAGGATCAACTTTACAGTTGATAACCTACTCAACCCCAATAATTGCATACTTAATAGGAAATTAACTTGAGATGTCGCTCTTTCAAATCTAAAATAAAAAAAAGACGTGTGGCACTCGGGGACTGCCGCGGTAAAGTTATTGCATAGCATTTTTTATCAACTTATGCAATTATAATTATTTATTTATTTTATTTATGCAGTATTTTTTTTGATAAAGTTAATTTAATAAAAAAGCAAACGGGAAGTGAGTAAAATTTAACTTGCAAGATTTGATTACAGACAGAAAACGGGACAGGTAAAACTAAATAAATAGTCATAATAATATAAATTAAAAAAAAACGTGATAAAAAAAAATAAAGAAATTAAAAAAAATCAAGACGTACCCCAGGCTCGACTCTGGGACCTTCTGCACAAAAAGCAATGTGATAACCACTGTTCCACGGCAACTGTAATGACCGTAGTGAAATATCTATATAAATCTAGTAAGTAAGTCTTAGGTTATTTTCGTTACGGAATTTCTGGATTCGGTCTCCACGCTCAAGGCCCGCGATAGAAGCTATGCAATAGCTTAAAATTTACAAAAATTAAAATAATTTTTATAAAATGTATACATAAACTCCAGCCTAAGTACACATTTTTATTAATCTTCTTATATATATTTAATATGATTCCAGCCCGTACTATTTACTGCTACGAATGTGACAGCTGGACGGACGCCAGGTGTAAGGACCCCTTCAATTACACAGCTCTACCCAGAGACCAGCCTCCTCTGCAAACCTGCAATGGGTGCTGCGTCAAGATGGTCAGATATTCTAAAAGCCGTAAGTATGCAGATTTATCTTTAAATCAAACGAAATTGGTGTATTCATATAATCTGTGAGTCTTATAAATTTTGTCTTGTGAGTCTTATATTAAGCTAGAGGTCCCGGGTTCAAATCCTGGTAGATGCAATCATTTATAGATGTTTGTTTCCGATTCATGGATGTTTATACGTATTTATGTATGTTTAAGTAAGTAAACTGTTTAAAATATATCGTTGTCTTGTACCCATAGTACAGGCTATGACTAGTTTGGGGCACGATAATTTATGTAAAATATTATTATTATTATTTGCAAAGTAATTTCACTACCTTCAGACAGAAACTCAACAATGCTTACAAATTACTGGTTCACGGCAGAGAAAGGCGCCGTTGTGGTACCCATAATCTAGCCGGCATCCTGAGCAGAGGAGCCAGCTCCCACTTTTAAACGCCCTTAGTCGCCTATTACGACACTCTTGTGCCTGGGGCTTCCCTATTCTTTTTATGCCCCAGGGAAGCACATGGTAAGATGTTTAGAATTTTACTGATGAAGAATGATTGAATAATCTTGGTTTTCTTACCTATATCACATCATATCTTATTGATTAAAATATGCAAGAAAAATAAAAATTAATTTACGAGTTATTTTATGCCTTAAAGACAACTTTACAACTGCGCCTTATGAACAGTTCTGTAATTTTTTTGTCTAAGCTTTAGTCGTAAGCGTTTGGTTGATTCCCACCACGTTTAACATTATTTAGCATTTTCAATAAAGACAATAATTTTAACATTTCAGCTTACGAGGTCGTCCGCCGTACCTGCACATCTCAACTCCAAATCAACCTGTTTATGGTAGACCACGTGTGCATGATGGAAAGTACAGGGAACGGCCACATGTGTTTCTGCGAGGAAGATATGTGTAACGTCGCGTCGTCTGTCCATTCTGCACTGGCTCTAACCGCACTCGTCTTGCTAGCATGTGCATGGTTCAGGTAACCTCGATCGATTCGTTAGTCTGTGTCAATCAACTGTTTATGGTTACCCGACTGTGTGTGGGCGGCTTATTGTTATACATGACCTGCGAGAAATATTATTACAAATTAATAATATATTCTGAGGGTGCCTCAATACTTAAAGACATTTTAGAGTACCAGGATAGATTAGATTGCTCTAAATTGCAAAAAAACAAATTTTGAATATTAAAAGCAATAATAAATGAAAAAACATTGAATCAAATATGGGTAACAAGTTTATATTTGTGACACTCGTATGTATGTTGTATTTACGTTAAATCGTTCATTGAGTGACATACACTAAATGACGTGCAAAAGAGATCTTTGATATTTCTCCCTATAAACCTATTCAACCAAAGAGAATATAATTACTTTTATTCAACTAATCAGCAGTCAATGATACAAATAAATGTGTACCTACCTATTTGCAAGTCAACACACACCATGTTACCATAAAGAGTTTATTAACGCAACATCTTGCAATTTAACCAGTGGCAGTCAAACTCATGTCAAAATGTCAACAAAATGGCGAAGGATCTTACATAAGATTGTGTTTGACGTTGTACTTGGCTCAGTGGTCTATCGATGTGTATACTCAAGGTTTCTCATAATTTTGAATTCAGCTGATAATCATAATAAAATAGAAATAATTTATTTTTATACACGCTACCATTTACTTTTGCCGCTACCTAAAATTTGACTTCACTATAAATTAACGGATAGCTTTAAAATTATATGAAAATTAACCGAAATAGATAATATATTTTTTAAGCCAAGAGTTGTTTAATGTTTACATACAAAAACCATAATTGTGAGAAACCCTGAATTGTATAGGTTATGTGTGATTAGGAAGAGCCAATAATTTTTTCACTCAAATTGTAGTGTTGGGTTCAAATTATCGATAACTTTGGTAAAATCCGCCTGTGCATGCGAAGTGATGTCAGTGAAGTTATCGATATAAATAACGAGTCGATCGACGAGGTTGTACTTAGATTTATTTACGTCCAATTATTGTTAGTGCTAGGCTAGCTCACTTTAAGAATGTTTAATAATGAGGGACAGCATGCGCACTTAAGGCTTTTTGCCTTGCATTTTGAGCATCTGAGATTTTAACACTAATAATTCTTAAGCTGTAAGTTAGTTGATACCTTATAGACCGCCTCGGAAGGTTTATCATTTCATTTTATCGATTCTTTCCATGGCGGTCACTGTTAATATCTCGTTATACACAGTTAATTATTATTAAATAGGTTCAGTAGGTAGAAGTTTCTAATAAGTATCGTTGCTAGTTTAACTGGCCATTTAAAGGAAGGTTGTCGATTTCACACCAGACAGATTACCTATATCATATTTAATATCAACTCGGCTTATACCAAAGAAGCAAACGATTATTTTCCATATTAATTTATATAAATTATCGATTGCGTTGATGCATTTTTTGTTCTAGATAATCTGTCTTGTCCATAGTCAAATTTATGTATATAATGGCTCAGTACAACTGAGCGTTTTGGCGAATCTTGCTTAAACTTTTGGTCCAATTCGTAGACCAAATTGTATTGCTCATAGTCGCACCGTGAATAGATTATGGCACTTTTAGATAGAAACCAAATGTGAACTAGCATAAACTGCCGGAGTGTAGCGGAAATCGAGACAAAAAGTCTATAAAGTATTGAAGTGGAAATAATAATGGAATATTTATTCTATGATAAGAGAGATCAATCTTCTACATTTTAGCCTCTTCTGAATGCTTATTGGTTAAATTATTTATACTTATTAGGTTTTATTTAGTAGTTCCACGTTTTGGTTAAAACAAGTTATCGTTCAAGAATAAGTTTTCTTCAGAAAGTACTCAATATAAAAGTACTTGACGTTGAAGAATTAAATGTCTTATAAAATAATTTATAACGGAATTAATATTCTATGTTGAGGACGCAGACAACAGTTGCAGAAACACAACAGTTAAGCAAGTAAAATAGCTGAGAATAATTTTGCGAAAAAAAAAAAACAAACCGACGCAAATAATGGATTAACACACTGAAAACAAATTTAGCTTTTACAGCTCTTAATTTCTTTTGGCTGACGGTGAAAATAGTTATTAATGCTAGATCATTAAATAAAAGGTGGTGTTGTTTTAATTATCTGTATTAAGTCTAAATGCAATAAAATATGTGGTATATTTTATATTTATTCGATAAGTAGCATAATGTTTTGTTGAACATTAAAATGTGTTTATTACACGTATGTTTAATAAAAGGAACAGTTGTACCTTATAAGTACAAAGGTCTTATAAAAGACCATATTAATACCTCGTTGCAATTAATAATTTTTAGCAAAAATTTTATTTATTGGGCGTTTTTTACAAAGACTTTATGATTCTAGTAAAAATACAATTGTCATGACCCATAATTTTAATTTCGTTTTGCCATTTTATTAGACCCTCCAACTACCTGCAAAACAAAATATTCACGCATGCATAATCTTCATAAATCAGATATTTGTAGAAGAAAGCGCAACTTATGACTTTAAGTCTCAATTTGTGATCTTTATCGACCCCTCTGGAACGAGGCATGTTTAAATAAAAATCTTAGGCTGTTTATACTGATGAAAAAGTCTTTGTAAAAGTTACGTCAATTTAATTAAATAAATATTAGAAATAAATATCGCTAGAAAGTAGGTATGTTGTTAAATAAAATACTTTAGAAACGTTAACACCAAGTAATATTAAAATAGGTTATTAGATTGATATTTAGGTATATTTAAAGTAGCTTTATCGATATTTCTATCGAGCTCACAGCATTCCTAGATCTTGTTTCGAACAATGTGGTTCTTTTAGGATTGACTGTTTGTGGCATTGTTTCAAGTTTGCCTTACAGTATCCAAAATTTTAGGTTTGAATGAAGATTAGGTCGGTCCTATAACAGATGTTACCAAGAAACAGGTGCAGCCTTTTCAAGATTGCTGTGTTTTTTTAAGTAATATTAGATTAGAAATACTATTCCCGATATATTATCTTCCTATTTCGCTCGCTGTGTTTAGATATTTATACATAGTATGCGCTAGCTACAAATTATAAATAACAGTATAGCTAGATATCGAACTTACAAAGTTAATGTACTTAATACTTTAAATAAATAGGCATCTTCTCCATTAATATTAAAAAGTTTGAGTTTTAATATGATGTTTATTTGTGAATAATGTATATATTATGTATATATCGAGATATCGATATTTAAGATTATCGATATCGACATCCTACATCGCTAATGCACCAAACCCAAATATGAAAGCGTGGACGTGCCATTATTTGAAATTATTAATAATTGTTGTATTTTATGTAATGCTACATTTACTTAATTACTAGACATATTTATTTTGAAAACGTTAAAAATTTGTATCGTTCTGTCTTCTAAATTTATCTATTTCCACGCTTTTACTGTGACTCGCAAAGAGGGATAGTAAATAATTGTATAGGTATAATTTTAAGTTTCTGCATGTTTCGGTAGTTGCATGACTGCACATAATACTATGATTAAAATATTTTGTTTGTATTTTGTAGACAAAAGCCCATTTAAAAAATTTAATATTTATATTTATAAAACTTGATGAGTACAAACTCAATATACTACACAATAAACTGATATAAATTTTTATATTCATATTATTTTCTAATAGTTTTCATCGACGCTAATATTACAATGAATTTACAAAAGAATACCACAACGTATTATTACACTGTTGATTTTCTTAAATATTCAACAAAAGGCTAATCCTCTACAATCAAACTAAAAAATTATTAATTGGTGCTAAAAATCAACCATATTTTATCGCTACAGCAATTTTGTACCTAGATTAGATATTATAATATTCAAATAAATTTTATCATCATTAGATGTATTAAAATTTACTTCATACTCATATCATGTAGATATACAATATCTTCCTATTTATTAATTAAACATATCTTTCCTGTGCGAACTCTGCACTTATTAGTATAATAGTTTGAATTACCTTACTATATTAAAGTTTTGTTTAAGTTTTAAGGGTCTACTGCAACTCCGACATATTACCTATGTTCTGGCGGCCATTTTGTTCAACAAATTTTAGGGTAGACACGCACGATTTGAATCATTTGAGAAAATTACGTACTTAAGTTGTCCTAATTACTATTGTAAATATTGTCATAATCTGAAGTGCTTAACTATTGGAAAATGATTAATTATACCTAGTCTTGCAAGAAATACGGAAACGAAGAAAAAAAAATTTCTATTGCAAATAACAATTATTACTTTTACATATAAAAAGCTTGTCAAGAATGGTGTCTTAATACACTTGTGCCCATGTTTTGATATCCTTTTCACAAAAGTATGTCTCAGTCATTCCTTCATAGCTAATGCCCCACCAAACTATCACTGATGTCGGATAGTGCCCACATTGCACTCTGTCGACTAATTGGGAAGCTTTCTTAGAGTTTTGAGCATAAATACGGTCATTTTGTTTGTTTAAATGTTGCTCAATTGTAAAAAAATTCTCACCCGTAAACAAAATAATTCTGTGACCTTTGCGTACCGCTTCAGTAGTTGTTTCGATTTTACCACCGTGTTCTTTTTTAAATTATCAGTTAAGGAATGACCAGCAAGTTCTAAGTCATCCAGACTAAGTATATATTATAATGACTAGGTCGGCTTTGACCTACATAATATTCATGGAGTTGCAGTCGGCTTTTGAATAGCAAGTGAAATGCAGATTTCGCGCATAACGAACTAGTGAGCGTAAATCTTGTGCCTGACAACTGTATTAATGATAATTAGGCATGAATTTATGTTTCAGAATTGCATTAATAATATTGTAAATTTGCACTACACTAACTGGCTTTCAACATGCGACAGTCGAAACGAAATATTTATATTTCAGAGTATTGGAAATCAATTATATACATGAAATGATAACTTTGCTTAGTGCGTTAGTGCTTTGATAGTGCGTTGAATGTTTATTTTAAACGGAACCTGTGAAAGATAAAATACGATTTGTGAGCGTGATGATGGAGTACAATAGTCGGTTGTCTTAGTAGTGTTAATGATTCAGAGGGTGAATGTCAAGTAAATTATTAGAATCAAGCGTTATCTTGCAAAAATCGACCACAATTTAACTCGAAAAACCATCTTTAAATCTACTTCGAAAAATCGCCCCCCTTGTATAGGTGGAAAATTCTTCTGTTTTCTGTTAAGTAACAACAGAAAATTAACAGAAAACAGAGGAATTTTCCTCCTATAACTAAACAAACTAGGATTCGTTTGAGATAATTCTGGGATAAATAAATTCATGACGTATTCTGATCGCAACTTAACTTAATATATATTTTGTTGTATTCGTTTAACACAAACTATCCGCACTTGACTGATTTTGTTTTGTTTAAAAAAATGTATTAATTATACTCCATGCAGAATAATCAAAGTTACACTAAACTTAAATTGAACGTGATATTCATGAAGCAATTGATTTCCAATGTAATGGAATAGATGAAACATACGGTGGCCTGCTTGTCGTTTTCATTGTGACCTTGGTCTATTATAATGTTTAAAAAAAATGAAGTTGATAGTATTTAAAAGAATGTTATTTATGTTAGTTATCAAACTTACAATCTTTCAAAAGTAGCAAAAATATGTAAAAATTAATGTCACAATATATTAAATAATGTATATATTATATGTATATTGATTATGTCGTTCTGTTTATTTTGATATTTTAAAATTGTTAACCGTGTTGTAATTTTAATTTAAAATATTTAAGATGGAAATAAAAACGCATAAATTTCACAATGAAATGTTTCACTCTTGACTTACTACTTCTTAAGAAGGTATGGAACCTGTAATTAAGTAATTAATTTGATTTTTATGAGCGTTATGTTAACGACTAAGTCGCAAATGTGTAGACAGCCTTATATTAATAGAAATTAAAAATTGCTTTAGAATAATTTAGCTATATGTACTTACTATCTAACTTGGCCGTTCTGAATCTGACATATCCAAACTTCCAAAGATAATATATGAAATTACTATAGATATATTATCTGTGAAGGTTCAAAGTGATGTTTATTTGCAATATTATTTAGATTAAAGGATGATAGGTAATATTAAGTGTCAGACAATGCCTCGATAATTATTTATTTAATATTTATTTTATTTATCTTTAATCATATATGATGGTATCTGTACATTATATTTAAATAAGGTTGTCTGGCATTTGTGAAATGAAAAATGTACTTAATATTAAAAGGTTCGTCCTTTTAAATTTTATTTGGATGACATAATTATTATTCAAAAGCGAATTGTTTTTGACTTTCACAGTGGACATATTTAGTTATATTACACTTACGTGCATTAAAATGTCAACACTATTTATGTTAACTTTGTTTAGGTACACAGTAGGCTTAAATTACTACTAAACATCAATTTAAAAAAAATGTTCACACTGGTTATTCCTGTGATGTTGTAAAAGAAAAAAGGAAGCAAGGCAATTAATATATTGACTCACTTCCTTTTTATAATAGGTACTTGTATATTATGTGTAAGGTAGAGTATATGAGCATTATATTAATAGTTATAAATATTAATAATACTTATAACTATAAATGCATAAGCAGCGTATAATAACATGAAACAGAGTCCGCGATGACAGGATCACCTAGCTACTAATAGCGCCCAATCACGACATTGACATATGGACCAGTCATCACCTTCCTTGACCATATTTTTGGATTGGGAATGAGCCCAAAATAACATACATAATACAATACTCTAATATGCAATTCAATTAAATTTTATGTTAAATATATGCTGTACCACTGGACCCTGTAAATATTTTCATTTCCAAACATTTCTTATGAATAGCAAAAAAAAAAAACATATTGATGATTGCTGAGAGTGGCATAAAAACGAATAAGGAATTGTTTTGCGGCGCCAGACCAGTTAAGCTAATAAAACATTCCATTGAATCAAACACAATTGCTTTAAAAAAAGGGTAAAATTGTTCAAGTTCAGCGACAAACACGTAGGCACAGAACAATTTTATATTATATACTAGTATATCAACACAATAGGAGATATTATTATCATGTCTTCCTTCTTTCACCATCAAACGGTCTGTGGTGAATATATTTGGCTCCATGAGCTCAAAACAGTTATATTAACCACCAGTTCGTCTTTAGATAGCCAATTGACTAAATGTTAGTAATATAATTAGTTTTATTTATTAATTGTGTTGGTATTTTGTTAGAAATTTAATTGTTGCAATTAATAACAATAAAAACACCGATAAATATTGTTGACATTACTATGTCCGCAAGTGTACGCCCTAGTATTGAATATTGATCAATAGTTATGTGAGGCCGGGTATCCGATAAAATAAAAAACAATAGCTATTTTGCTGACAATCTCACTGTGTTTTATTTCAATCATTTGTTTTAAAAACTTATCTCAACTAAGACGCAATGAAGAAGAGTTTTGTAATAATGTTTCACACGATGCGGTTACGTTTGCCAACTTCAAAAAATATCAGTGTTACGAGTGTAAAACCTAGTGTGCGGAAAACTAGCACACATTTTTGCTATCTCGTATAGTGTGGATTATATTATAAAATAATCTCATCATGTTTTGGATATTGGCTTCGAAAAAGCTGGGCGTCATTAATAGAGCACGGCAATACTTCAAGCCGGCCCACATTCAAGCGCCACCACATGTAGGCCGAGTATTGCTATCATCTCTTGTCTGGCGCATCCCAGTATCATCGATCCATTTGACCGCGTGCAACGCAGAGCAGCTCGAATCGGTCGGGACTCAATACTCTGTGAACGGCTGGATCACTTGGCGTTGCGTAGCGACGTCGCTTCATTGTGTGTTTTCTACGCATTTATCACGGGGAATGCTCCGAAGAGCTGTGTCACCCGATTCTTGCCGCCGAATTCCACCTTCGCACGGCACGCCACAAGTTAGGATCACCCCACCATCTGGATGTGTGGCGGTCCTCCACAGTGCGGTTTTCAAGGAACTATCTTCTCCGTACTACAAAGCTGTGCAATGAACTTCCAAGTACGGTGTTTCGGGGACGATACGACATGGGTACCTTCAAAAAAAGCGCGTACACCTTATTTAAAGGCCGGCAACGCTCCTGTGGTTCCTCTGGTGTTGCAAGAGAATGTGGGCGGCGGTGATCACTTAAGGCGCTATAGTCCTAAAAGGTAACTTTTTTGAAAATCTAATTAAAATACTTCTACAAATATTACGGTTCCAATTTTTTGACATGTTTGTCTTCATTTCTTTATCTAAATTATCTCAGTTTCGAAAACACGATTACGAAAAAAAATCTCGATAATTTATTTTTTGAAAAATAGTCTTTTTCATTTGAATTGTTTGTATTATCATAAAACTATGATAGCTATAAACACAAAACTTATTTTATTCGATAGTTTATTAGTATTTATAAATTTTCCTTGTGGGTTTTATCAATACGCTTTGTGAATTATTTTATATTATTTTTTTTTGTAATAAACCAAACGCGACGCCTTGGTTGCATTCACGCTCATACAAGCAGTACGCCCGTGACCACTGTCAAGGAAGGTACTGTGTTTGTGTCTCTCGGGCTCACATTACGTAAGATTTTAGCAAACAAGTACAAAGCGGGAATCATAGTAAAAAAATAATGATCATGCGACAGCGTATTTGTTGAAATATATAGGTAAATGGAAGTCGGAAAGTACTAAAATAAAATTTACAGAATATTATTTTGAATATTATGGCACGCGGGATATTTGTATGTATGTATCTTTAGGGAATTTAGAAATCCAAGATGGCCGCCGCGCAAAATTATGATTACAGCATTATGGGTATCGAATCCGAGGTTCTCGAGGGTACAGAGAACGATTCTGTGATCATTTTTGAAATCCAAGATGGCCGCCGCAAAAAATTATGATTTCAGCAATATTTTATTCAGGATATCGTGTCCGAGGTTCTCGAGGGTGCAGATAACGATTTAGGGATCATTTTTGAAATCCAAGATGGCCGCCGCAAAAAATTATGATTTCAGAAATATTTTATTCAGGATATCGTGTCCGAGGTTCTCGAGGGTGCAGATAACGATTTTGGGATCATTTTTGAAATCCAAGATGGCCGCCGCGCAAAATTATGGTTATAGCATAATGGATATCGAATCCGAGGTTCTTGAGGGTGCAGAGAACGATTTTGGGATCATTGTTTATATCCAAGATGGCCGCCGCGAAAAAGTATGATTTCAGCAATATGGATATCGTGTCCGAGGTACTCAAGGGTGCAGAGAACGATTTTGTGATCAGTTTTGCAATCCAAAATGGTCGCCGTTCATAATTATGATTTCAGCAATATGGATATCGTGTCCGAGGTTCTCGAGGATGCAGAAAACGATTTTGGGATCATTGTTTAAATCCAAGATGGCCGCCGTTCATAATTATGATTTCAGCAATATGGATATCGTGTCCGAGGTTCTCGAGGATGCAGAAAACGATTTTGGGATCATTGTTTAAATCCAAGATGGCCGCCGCGCAAAAGTATGATTTCAGCAATATGGATATCGTGTCCGAGGTACTCGAGAGTGCAGAGAACGATTTTGTGATCAGTTTTGCAATCCAAAATGGTCGCCGTTCATAATTATGATTTCAGCAATATGGATATCGTGTCCGAGGTTCTCGAGGATGCAGAAAACGATTTTGGGATCATTGTTTAAATCCAAGATGGCCGCCGCGAAAAAGTATGATTTCAGCAATATGGATATCGTGTCCGAGGTACTCAAGGGTGCAGAGAACGATTTTGTGATCAGTTTTGCAATCCAAAATGGTCGCCGTTCATAATTATGATTTCAGCAATATGGATATCGTGTCCGAGGTTCTCGAGGATGCAGAAAACGATTTTGGGATCATTGTTTAAATCCAAGATGGCCGCCGCGCAAAAGTATGATTTCAGCAATATGGATATCGTGTCCGAGGTACTCGAGAGTGCAGAGAACGATTTTGTGATCAGTTTTGCAATCCAAATTGGTCGCCGTTCATAATTATGATTTCAGCAATATGGATATCGTGTCCGAGGTTCTCGAGGATGCAGAAAACGATTTTGGGATCATTGTTTAAATCCAAGATGGCCGCCGCGCAAAAGTATGATTTCAGCAATATGGATATCGTGTCCGAGGTACTCGAGAGTGCAGAGAACGATTTTGTGATCAGTTTTGAAATCCAAGATAACCGCCGCTCATAATTATGATTTCAGCAATATCGATATCGTGTCACAGGTTCTCGAGGGTGCAGAGAACGAATTTGGGATAATTTTTGGAATCCAAGATGGCCACCGCTCAAAATTCGTCCTGGACACCCTTGAGAACCTCGAGAACCTTGGATTCGATACCCATAAGGCTGTAATCATAAATTTGCGCGAGGGTGTCGAGGACGAATTTTGAGAATCGTTCTCTGCACCTTCGAGAACCTCGGATACGATACCCATAATGTTGTAATCATAATTTTGCGCGGCGGCCATCTTGGATTTCAAAAATTATACCAAATTCGTTCTCTGCACCCTCGAGAACCTCGGACACGATATCCATATTGCTAAAATCATAATTATGAGCAGCGGCCATCTTGGATTTCAAAAATGATCACAGGATCGTTCTCTGCACCCTCGAGAACCTCGGACACGATAATCATATTGCTGAAATCTTTATAATGAGCGGCGGCCATCTTGGATTTCAAAACTGATCACAAAATTGTTCTCTGCCCCTTCGAGTTCCTCGGACACGATATCCATATTGCTGAAATCATACTTTTGCGCGGCGGCCATCTTGGATTTAAACAATGATCCCAAAATCGTTTTCTGCATCCTCGAGGACCTCGGACACGATATCTATATTGCTGAAATCATAATTATGAGCGGCGGCCAACTTGGATTTCAAAAATGATCCCAGAATCGATCTCTGCACCCTCGAGAACCTCGGACACGATTTCCATATTGCTGAAATCATAATTATGAGCGGCGGCCATCTTGGATTTCAAAAATGATCACAGAATCGTTCTCTGCATCCTCGAGAACCTCGGATTCGATACCCATAATGCTGTAATCATAATTTTGCGTGACGGCCATCTTGGATTTCAAAATAGATCCCAAAATCGTTATCTTCACCCTAGAACCTCGCACACGATATCCATATTGCTGAAATCATAATTTTGTGCGGCGGCCATCTTGGATTTCAAAAATGATCACAAAATCGTTCTCTGCACCCTCGAGAACCTCGGATTCGATACCCATAATGCTGTAATCATAATTTTGCGCGGCAGCCATCTTGGATTTCAAAAATGATCACAAAATCGTTCTCTGCACCCTCCAGAACCTCGGATACGATACCCATAATGTTGTCATCATAATTTTGAGCGTCGGCCATCTTTGATTTCAAAAATGATCACAAAATCGTTCTCTGCACCCTCCAGAACCTCGGATACGATCCCCATAATGTTGTAATCGTAATTTTGCGCGGCGGCCATCTTGGATTCCAAAAATTATCCCAAATTCGTTCTCTGCACCCTCGAGAACCTCGGACACGATATCCATATTGCTGAAATCATAATTATGAGCGGCGGCCAACTTGGATTTCAAAAATGATCCCAGAATCGTTCTCTGCACCCTCGAGAACCTCGGACACGATATCCATATTGCTGAAATCATAATTATGAGCAGCGGCCATCTTGGATTTCAAAAATGATCACAGAATCGTTCTCTGCACCCTCGAGATCCTCGGACACGATAATCATATTGCTGAAATCATTATTATGAGCGGCGGCCATCTTGGATTTCAAAAATGATCACAAAATCGTTCTCTGCACCCTCGAGTGCCTCGGACACGATATCCATATTGCTGAAATCATTATTATGAGCGGCGGCCAACTTGGATTTCAAAAATGATCCCAGAATCGTTCTCTGCACCCTCGAGAACCTCGGACACGATTTCCATATTGCTGAAATCATAATTATGAGCGGCGGCCATCTTGGATTTCAAAAATGATCACAGAATCGTTCTCTGTATCCTCGAGAACCTCGGATTCGATACCCATAATGCTGTTATCATAATTTTGCGCGACGGCCATCTTGGATTTCAAAATAGATCCCAAAATCGTTATCTGCACCCTAGAACCTCGCACACGATATCCATATTGCTGAAATCATAATCTTGCGCGGCAGCCATCTTGGATTGCAAAAATGATCACAAAATCGTTCTCTGCTCCCTCCAGAACCTCGGATACGATACCCATAATGTTGTCATCATAATTTTGAGCGTCGGCCATCTTTGATTTCAAAAATTATCACAAAATCGTTCTCTGCACCCTCCAGAACCTCGGATACAATCCCCATAATGTTGTAATCATAATTTTGCGCGGCGGCGATCTTGGATTTCAAAAATGATCACAAAATCCATCTCTGCACCCTCGAGAACCTCGGATACGATACCCATAATGTTGTAATCAAAATTTTGAGCGGCGGTCATCTTGGATTTCAAAAATGATCACAAAATCGTTCTCTGCACCCTCCAGAACCTCGGATACGATACCCATAATGTTGTCATCATAATTTTGAGCGGCGGCCATCTTGGATTTCAAAAATGATCACAAAATCGTTCTCTGCACCCTCCAGAACCTCGGATACGATACCCATAATGTTGTCATCATAATTTTGAGCCTCGGCCATCTTTGATTTCAAAAATGATCACAAAATCGTTCTCTGCACCCTCCAGAACCTCGGATACGATCCCCTGTTGTAATCATAATTTTGCGCGGCGGCGATCTTGGAATTAAAAACGAAACCTGCACGATTCACGGCTAGTAGGGAAGATGTTCTACTTACTAGCGGCCGCGCGCTAAACCTGCACGATACAAGGCTAGTAGGGAAGCTCGAGAGTAAGAAATACTCTTCCTCAATCGGTGTCAATCGCTCTCTCCCTTGAACAAAAACGTCTCAAATTTCTGAGACGTTCTTTTCCGTTTCATTTGCAAAAAAAAATACCTTCATGCGCCTAAAGAAGTTTCACTTCAAAATGCATAAAAATATCACAACATTTCGTACTCTTGCGCAACCATTTTTATAAAATATTACGCGGTCCTTCCGGGGTGGGGTCGTGGACCCGCTTCGCTCGGCTAGTGTCTCAGCCATGCCCGTGTCGAACGTATATATCTAGAGCTATAGATAAATACGTTCGAGTGTTTTGTGCCTAGTGTTGGGAAAACCTCGCCTTAAGAATGGTGACCGATTGTCCTCCTTTTTCCATAAAAAAACCCTAAATCATTTTTAGATAACTATTGTCGGATTCCATGATATTTTTAAGTTTTAATACAATTACTTTGCGGTCTTTAAATGGTTGATAGAATGATAACAGCGAGTAAAATTACAGCCCTACTTGAGGAAGTGTGTAGTCAATGTGATGTGTCCCAGAGGTTAAATGTGAGTCGTTCGACTGTCCAGAGAACTTGGCAGCGATACCTATCAAGTGACTGGTTCCGTCGGTAAAATGCCTGGGTCTGGAAGAAAACCATGCACAGAAGCTCGAGATGACCGCTTCCTGGTGAACCAGGCATTGAGAAATCGCATATCTTCTTATGTCGACCTCAAAAAGACTAGAGAAAGTGAGAGGTCTGCAAAACAGCTTATGGACTGTCAGGAGAAGGTCTCTCGCTGCCAATATAAGCAGTTGCCAGCCCAAAATTACTCCGCGAGCACAGAATTGCTAGACTTAGCTTCGTTCGAAATCGTGCGATGTGGACGCAAGAGGACTGGGGTTGAGAATTACTCTCGGATGAAGCCAGAAAATCACTATATGGTGAGAACAAACGACAGCGAGTACTGCAAAGGCAATGGGAACGTTTCGCAGAAATTTGCTTTAAAGAAATAACCCCTTCTGGTGCAGGCATATTAAAAGTCATTGCGATCGAATTTTTTTTTGCTCCCTAAAGACGCTAAAACAATGTAGATTAAAGTGATTATTATTATTATGAAATTACTATTCATTGCTACCTATTTATTTCCTATATACTAACGGCCGTTCCCAATATTCAGTCTATCTCTTACTTGAGATATAAATCGTAACTATCGTTGACTTTTCTGTCACAATAAACTTATCGACAGATAGAAGAAGATAGAAGTTTGTATGGCAATTGCAATTCACGCGTGCCAATATAAGAATAACTTATCGCCTATCGGGTATATTGGGACAGCTTCAGATTATTGACAGCTAATTACTGACAGTAGAAGGTAGTAATTTATCTCTATCTGTAGATAGTACATTAGGAACGGCCGTAAGCAGTATGACTATGTCGTGGTCTTCCAACGCATACACATATCTACTATCTACAACTAATGTAAGTTTGACAACGAAAGGATATTGATTTTAAAATACGATTAGGTACATACCTATTTAACTATTTTAGCTAACTCAGCTATTTTCATAAGATGACCTTATACTAGGTAGGTACACTTTTAGGTAAAGAAGTCAACCTTAATTTCATCGGAAGAGGTTATTCGAGAGAGTCCCCGACAGAAAGAGAAGCAACTACTAGTAGTTTAACCTACATTTTTATTCACCTAGGTGAATAAAAATGTAGGTTAGTAGCGCTGTGTGATCTGAATTACACTCTATTGTATGACCGCAAGATTCCTTATTGCTTAAATTGATTCATCGGAGTGAGAGTTCCGTACGTGTACTATTATATATTCTTTGCTGTAACACAACGCTACTCAAAAACAAATTTACGAGCAAAGTGTTCATTCCAATGAGATGTTTATAATAACACTTCTCATATTCGCACTGTGCATTACGATTTAATACAAAAAAAATATTAACCGATAAATTTTTGACACATTAAATAATTTATTTATATACTGAAGAACTTTGCGTCTTAAAAAGACAATAAAGTTAAGAATAAGAAAATATTAAGTTTGTAAAAGACGCCATCTATTTTAATTTTATTTAACTAGCATGACTTGCTACATGTCTTTGCATACATGCAAGAACTGAATGGGTTGAAAACGGCGGCTCTCCTATTCCACTTTCACACACACAGAGTATTTCCATTATATATATGCACGCCAGGTGCGCGTAACGACAACATATTAAAAATAATATCCTTCTATTCAGTTCTATTTTATGCGTTGTTTTAACTGGCCACCAGATGGCGTTACAGAATATCAAGTTTGTTTTTGAAGAGATGACTTTTTATTAGGAGGGTAAACTGGTTACAGTAACACGTTACGCGCCAGTCTATCTGAGTTTCCTTTCTCTCACGCATACGGCAGTGGTAGGCAAGCTCCTCCTCTCTCACTCTAACCATACTAATGATACTAATAATGAACATACATACTAGAATTGTAAAAGAAATAAAACATATTTTATAACCAATAAAAGATTTTATTAATAAATAACCTTTCCTTACATAAAAAAATATAAAATTAAGCTTTTCTCAAGTTCAACTTAGATTATTTTAAGTTATCACTTTTGTTGGGCGTCCCGAGACGAACACGTTATTTAGACGTAAACTAGAGACCATAGATCGTGATATTACTGACTTGACCTCAAAGTTGCATCACTTTTTCTTCATAAAACGAACTTAAATTGATGGCACTTATTGAACAAAATATATGCGAATGTACACAGGTAATAAGTGAAACATCTTTAAAACAAATATAATTTTTCTACTATTTACAACTTCACAGAAATTGGATAGAATGAGGGAAAAAAATCCTAATTAAATTAAAGCTATTTTATAATTATATACAGACATGAGAGCATATAAGTCTTTTTATTTTATCAATTTCAAAGTAATATATTTACTACTTTGATAAAAAAAAAACAAGATGGCGCGTAACCGAATATGTGACGACTTTGCTATAAAATATCTCTTAAATAAAGAAGAATTCTCAGGTTGTGGCTTCAACATTTCCTAATATGCAAATATTGTGATTGAGCAGGTTATCAACTGTAAAGTGGATCCTGTAGATGAAGCCACAACCTGAGAGTTGAACAAAGCATACAAGATTTTATGACGATACGTCACTCGGAACGGTTAGCTCAGTTGGCAGAGAAATTCTATTTGTGTATTAATCCTAGAAGGGATCACTTTAAAAACATAACAAATTGTTTGGAGTTAATTTCGTTCTGTAAAAAACATGTTACATTTTATAATTACCCTGTAGTACTTTCGTTTCTAAGCTTCTCTGTACAACGGTTGGAACGAAAAATTTTACAACACAGTCTTCCATCATTCTACAGGACCTTTGAGCTGGATAGATGTAGTTCTAAAATTAGTTGGACTCCTGGAGCGCCCAATTGATACAATATTAACATAATATATACTTTCCTTCCTAAACATATCCCTGGTGCCTGTACCATTCCCCGGGTAATTCAATTAATAATCAGTCAATTTCTTGTAGATAATATATCTACGGCGAGTTGTTACAGACTTTTTGGTATCGCGCTTCTGAAAGGAAACAAAATAAGTTTTAATTGACGTACATATATTTTTATATATTTATCTACACCCATGCTTTAAATCCTCTATTAAAGATTCTGAAACAGTTAGCTTATTGCCAGCATTAAAACACCCAATGTTCTAATAACCATTACATCATCCAAAAGAGTGTTGTAATGTTGTACTCGATTTCATAACAACACTCCTATGTTTTTTTTTATCTCTTCATGCGCAAAGAGTTTCAACATACAGCCACATTCTTATTGCTCGATGCGTGGTATCTGTATGAATTTCAAAAAAGAACATTTTCGTTTACGCGCTCTCCACACTCCCAGAACGTCGCACGCCGTAAAAAAAAAGTCGGTTATTAGAATCCCCTCCATTTTTCTTCTATATTTTTATTGTTTTGTTTACAAAAAGTGAGCTATTCATTTTAAACGCTGCAAAAGAACATTATATTCGAGTGAATTTTAATTATTGCACTATACAAAATGTAAATTACTACTAAAATAAATAATTGTTTCATTAATACTTATTTTATTTGTTTATAATAAGTAATGAATTATATTAGGTAAGTAAGCTTACTGTTCCAGAATCTTTTAAAGGATTCATATTCTGGGTGTAGATAAAGTCTTGTATGCAACTGCTGATAATTAGGTATTAAAACACTCATGTGATACTATTATCACACTTGGCTTCGCCTCGTGAGATAAATCCACATTCGTGTTTTAATACCCCTTATTACACAACAGTTGCATAAATAACTATTATTCGATAGTTAATTATTTACCTCGCTATATAGTTATGAAAGAACATAAAAAACGAAAAAAGTATCAAATTTTTATAAAAGTAAACTTATCAAGAAAGTTTTCGTTAAAATGTTGAATCACATAAGTTTTACTAACATTTATCACATAATCATTTGACGTAAATATTTGAATTTGACATAATATGAAAATTTAATATAAGAAATAGGAAAAAAAAATTAAACTTACTGAGATCCTCTGAATTCGGACATCTTTTAAGATGTTGTGTGATTATGAACTTAAGCATCGACTTCTCTGCCATCAATTTAAGATTCGCTTCGCGTAATAGTCTGTTCTCTTCTGATTGTCGTTTCATGTTCATTTTGAACCTTTCCCTAAAAACATTATTCAATTATATAACGCGCACATCCCTATTGCTATACCCCGTAGACCCCTGAGGAGGAAGCATGCGGGAGGGGGGAGATCGTAAACGCCCGACGCCGCCATTTTGTTTAGTTGTAAGTCGGCACTTGATATTGATAGTTCGTAAGCTAATTTTGTGACACTGTAACGATGCGTTACACATTTTGTATTTATAAATTGATTTATATATACTACTAGCTGCCCCGACAGACGTTGTTCTGTAGATAATAAAAAAAAATACTGTTTCACAGGAATTTGCAATAATATTTCAAAACATCAAGAATTATTTCGTAAAAAATACTCCCTGTTGTTATAATGAAATCGTTCCACAGCGGAACTGTCAAACCGTGCGTCACTAAATTCTCTCATAGAAAATATGTCCGTACAAAACAAATATTGAAAATAAAAATAATTATGGGTCTTAAATCGAAATAAAAACTGTCCTATGTCTCAAGTTAGACTAAACTGCACCCCATGAAGTAATCCCCATTTAAATTCGTTCATTAGTTTAGGAGTCCATCGCGGACAAACAACGTGTCACGTAATTTATATATATTAAGATTATGATGAAATGATTTAAATTTGGCAAACGAGCCTGGTTTTATTCCTTTAATTTCTAACCGAGTAGGTTAACCGGCACGCTGCCGCCATTTTGGCGTATAAGCCACTGGACCGGTACAACACGGCACTCGAGAATGTATTTGAGCTATAGGTTAGCTACCTATAATTATTACTTCATTAATTAATTATTTGTAAACGGCTGGATCACTTGTCGTTGCGTAGAGACGTCGCTTCATTGTGTGTCTTCTACCGCATTTATCACGGGGAGTGTTCCGAAGAGCTGTTTAACTTGATTCCTTTCGCCGAATTCCACCTTCGCACGACACGCCACAAGTTAGGATATCATCCCCACCATCTAGATGTGTGGCGGTCCTCCACAATGCTTCAATTCTTCGCAAGAGATTGTGGGCGGCGGTGATTACTTAACAACAAGCGACCAGTACGCTCGTTTGTCCTCCTATTCCATAAAAAAATACACTATATTAAACTATATTATCGTATAATCATATAGTTTGATTTAGTTATACTTATTATTTAAAGCTACAGATACGAAAACGAACCAGCTCAAGGAACCGGTAAGGCACTGTATATCCATATATCCATAAATTACGTCCCACTAGAGGGCGAGTGAGTCAACGCAGTGTGACATAGAGTAGGGAATGACGGGTGAGGTGGGTCAAAAATTTAATGTCATGCTTAATAATCGAATATACCCAAGTTCATTTTTTATGAAAATAAGGTACGAGACGAGCAGGACGTTCAGCTGATGGTAATTGATACGTCCTGCCCATTACAATGCAGTGCCGATCAGAATTCTTGAAAGACCCAAAAATTCATTTCTAATCGTTGGCAGTTAAAAAAACTTCAAAAAAATTCCTAACAACTTTACCTGTATCGTTTGGAAGCCGCATTCCTGCTCTGTGCGAAGGCCGTCTTCCATTTTTTCTCATGATCCTCGTCATCAGGCTCTTTATGCCCATTCTTATTCAAGGTCGGTTTCTTAGCCAACCTTGGTAATGGCGCTATCGGTACCTTCGGGTATGTAATCACAGGTGGAGTTACAAACGTAACTGGTATCAACGTCCCACCTAACGGTAATACGTTTGGAACAGGCATAGGATTCTGACTTTTACTACTTATAACCCTTTTCAGCTTTTCCTTTGCATTTTCATCATCCACTGCCTTCATTTTAACACTCTTTCCGTTCGGCATCTTGATAACTACTTCGATATCTTTTTCATTGATCGTATCTTCTTTCGGCTTCCGTTTCAAAACGTTCTTCTGACAGTCTGCCGCCAGACTATCGACAACGTAATCCAACGATTTCTGGCTCAATATCGGCGGTATGTCTTTAACAGTTTCCGTTTCTTTAGGCTCGACAATTTTATGTCGTGCTTCATCTTTACGTATTGCAACGTTACTGAGTATTTTAATTACGTTGTTGGTGTAAACTGTTTCGTTGACACCGTCTTTGTCGCCATGTTTCACTATGGACACATCGTCTGTGGTCACTCTATCGACAATGTCAGGTTTGCCGACTACTCGACTGATAGTTGTTACTTCGTTTGTCAGTTTTGATATTGTTGTTGTTTCATATTCCTTAACGGCACCTGATTCATCACTTGACGATCTAAAAAATTAATAGGATAGGACAGTTGTTAATTTTGAGCACTAAACTAATTAATAAAAGATTTATGACTTATTGTGGTCTATAACTTATTGTGGTATGATTTGCCTTGTGTAAAATAATGAATTTTTTTTGAATTTTACTATTCGGAATCCAGCCGGATAATGTATTAAAAAAAAAGGCATAAAAAGGCATTTATTTTCTCAAAATTGATTCCTTTAGAATTCTTTTTGATGTCATTTCTTATACTACTAGATACTACTACCGCTTCGGAAACAAATGGCGCTCTGAGAGAGAAGAAGCGGCGCAAGAAACTCTCCCAGCATTCTTTTTTTTGCGCTCTTTTCAATAAAAATATACAATATTGTACAGTCGCTATAAAATAATCACAATCTAGTCCCAGGCTGTCCGATCATTTAGATATTCAGCAGTGGAGTAATAGGATTTACGACAGAGCCATTTTTTTTATAAAACATTTAAATTTATTTATAGATAATGCCTGAACAGTGGCTGGGACTTTATTGTAGAAGTGTATACATTTACCCTTAAAGCTATTATGTATCCTATGAAGCCTACTAGAATTAGTTACAAGCAATCCCTTATTTCTAGTGTTATAATTATTATCAGGTCTCCAGTCGGATAGTGCAAACAAGGTCGGATAGTTACTGGATATCCATTTCATCTCTAATTTTTAGCAAGCATGTTTTTAAATTAAAGAATAGAAGATAACATGATGCATGTTGGACATCAAAATTATTCTAGTAAAAAGAGTTTTAAAGGTACTGACTCTCTTTTGGGCATGGGATCTGGGAACACCAGGGAAATATCACACTTCAAGACATTCAATTGGTTTGAAAGTTTGTACACACATGAATGTCGATAAATGTTCATTGATATTTTCACTATCCTGGCCTTATATCAGGAGCATCGGAATAGTTACAAATGTCCACACACAAAATAATATGATATAATAATTTTTATGTCGACCCATATAGCCCAGTTTACTACGGTTACTGAATTAGAGGTCCCGGGTTCGAATCCCGGTGCAAACATTTATTTGATGAATATGTTTGTTTCCGAGTCTATTTTCTTGTACCTATAGTACAGGCTATGCCTATTTTGGGGCAAGATAGTTTGTGTAAAAGTGTATCAATATTATTATTATTTATCTTAAGGGACCAAACCTGCTAATAGTGATGTTCCGTTGGTTATTAGCAGTATACAAGGTACAGTCCCCTCCATCTACCGGGAACACAAGATGTGGAGTGTGCAGCGCTTCTTCGCTCTGTGACTCAGCTGAAAGCCCACCGTGTCTGTAATTTATATTTAAATTATATTTATACCAAAATTTATGGATAATATGAGATAGGAATCACTCTATAAATGTTTACTTACTACTGCTTACATGAAGAAAGATGTTAATAAATAGGTATATATTAATTAGGTGTTAACACAATTTATTTATCTTGTAAGTTACAACTATATGGTGAATAATATTTATTTATATGAATGAATTATATCTATTAGTACTTTAGCGAGAAAGTTGCAGAAAACATTTTGATATTTTTTTTAAACTTTTTTAACCAGCATTGTAATGCAATTACCTACCTTGTAATAAGGGTGAATAACACTTGTACAACGTTTCTAGTGTTGTCAGTTGTTGTGTCGAAATACATTTCTGTTATTTATAATTGTAGGGACTATAAATAAAATAATAAGATGGCTAATAAGATAGATTAAAAATAAAATGATTGCATTTTATTCTAAAGAAAATCTGATTGAATTCTTTTTTTATTTTGGTATTTTTGTGCCAATATAATATTTAGGCTATAGTTGAAATTTGAAATTCACTTATTGAAAGTCAAATTCTCTCGAAGGAAAAACCCAGAAGGGAGAGTTCAACGAATATACCAAGATTTATGGATCATGCGTCATCCGGATGGTTAATTAAGTGGTTAGAGCGCTGGGGCGTATCACGGTTGGAATACAGCACGTCCATAAATTTCAAGTATTTGCCTAGCGGTAAGACTGTTTCTTTGCTTAATTTCCATTTTAATAATTTTATATTACGAATGTTGTTAAAATATAATAAGCTCATTTTGGTCAATTAAATATTATATTACACTAGCTGAACCAGCAAACGTTGTATTGCCGATATTAAAATTGCGATACAAAAGTAACTGTTGATCGTAGATGGGTGAAAATTTGAAGTTATATGTATATTTTTTAATGCCGACTCATAATCAAACAAATAAAAAAAAATGTTTCTTTTTTCGGTACTTCTCACAGAAAAGTTATTCTTATAGCTTGTACTTTTTGGTGTATGTTCATTTCTTCAGATTAGTAGTGAATAACGAGGATTGTAAGCATATAAATTGTTTTCCACGCAAGAATTTTGAAAATATTGGCTTTGTTACATAGATGGCGGGCCGGCAACCGTGAAGTCATATCGCTCAAGGTCGCTGGCATTTAGTGTCGCCTTAACATACGTACAACACTGAGATCCAAGTAAACTCCCACTATTCCTTGGTAAACAGGAGTGGAGGGAGTACGAAGTTGAGCACAAAAAGAACCACAAACAACAACAACGGGTGAGTACTTGTATAATAATTTTAAGATGTGTCCATGATCCACTAAACTGCATATGAAGTCCTGGTACATGTTGCTAGCATGACACATGATTTCAACCGCTATAAAAGAATTAGTATCACCGCTACCATATTTATGTTCGCCTGGCGTGTATGTAATACGCCGTGCGAATGACGTCTGAATATATTAAAGTAAACTCGGATCATAAGACAATCTCTACTTCAACTATGATCGCCTGGTACTAAAACACTGTATAATACTTCTGTCTCTTATTCGTTTCATCGACTTTTAAATTACAACGATGCTAAAGAAGTTGTTCACTTCAAAAATGATGGAAAAAGTAGGATCAATTTCAAACTTACTTGGTCTCCATGGCTCTCTTAAAACCTTCGTCGAACGGATTGACGCTGACATTTTGCAAGTCCTGAAAGAGTCCGACTTCTTCGCAATTTCTTATAAACCGAGTTGGCGTTGGTGTCTGATCAGCTGAAAAATATTAAACATACACTATAGCTATAAGACATTTTTTTTTATTTGTATTCATTTTATTATAATCTGTCTCCATCGCTGAGACACTCAATAATATGTGTGTTCTACTAGTATATATATTGGCTTGCTTGGAGAATGACCTATGCCAAACCCAATTTCCTTAATTAAGCATCTTGTTGGCTAGTTAGTAGATCTTGAGGTATTTTGCGTTTCAGTCTTTTTGATACTTTTGTTCTTTTGTTCATTAGGGCTTTTGCTAGTATGTTAGGGTTAGCTATAAGACATGCCGTCGTAAAAAATGATTAACATACAAATTACAATTATTGGGGTTGAGAAGATTATCAACTGTGGAGTAAATCCTGTATGGAGCCACAACCTGAGAGTTGAACAAGATATACCAAAGTTTACGAACCATGTGTACTCGAACGATTGGTTAAATTGATTTTACCAGTGGGAGGCTCCTTTGCACAGGATGCCGGATAGATTATGGGTACCGCAGCGGCGTCTATTTCTGCCGTGAAGCAGTTATGTGTAAACATTATTGTGTTTCGGTCTGAAGGGCGCCGCAGCTAGTGAAATTACTGGGCAAATGAGACTTTCACATCTTATTTCTCAAGGTGACGATGGCAGTTGTTGGTTTCTTGTGGTTTTGTAAGTATCCTGTACGGCACTTCATTGTAATGGGCAGGACGTATTAATTACCAGCTGAAGACGAGTGGGACCGTCTCGTCATTGAAGAAAAAGTTGGTATGGGCCAATCGCCCTTAATGGAAGCCGAGAGGTGGCGGGTTTGAATATCGCATCGTTCATAAATTTTGGTTACAAATTTACTTCGTATAATTATCACGGACGTGACGTTTACCACTTTTATAATCGTTTAGTGATGATCATTCCAAAATAAATGTCAAATTCAAATATTTTTATTCAAAACAGCATTTTAAATCAATTATTGGACGTCAAAACTACCACCCATTAGAAAATGTATGCCTCAGGCCTGAGAAGAACGGGCGCAAGAAACTCAGCGGACTTTTTCAAATAAAATATCGTTTCATAAACTTTATAATTAAATAGTCTGTGGACGGTCGCTCTATTCCCAATCTGTGGTATCATTAAGAATATCATTTATGTTATAGTTTACCCCATAAACAATTTTTAAATGTTTTATTTTGTACATTTTCTGGGATCATTTAAGACTTACTAACTCAACTTAACTGATGTTAACATTGATTATCACAGTTTCTAGAAATTTCTCTAACTAGCCTATGTACATACATAACATTATCAAGGATATATTGAGATGTAACAGTTAATGATTCTGGTGACTTATAGTGACTTTCTCGTACCTACTCTTATCGTTGCATTATATGACCATTTATAATAATTCTTTTATGTAGGTATATAAAAATAAACTACGTTTAAAAAAACCGTCTTCAAAAACTGAAAAGTAACAAATAACTAAAAAATTAATTTAATACACCTCTTATGCAAACCTATACCTTCAATATTAATAAAATACTATTATTTATATGTGCTACCTATTGATAGGTTTTAAGACAGTGCCAAGCCCTAAACAAAATAAAACTTAATACATATTATAAACAGCTTACTTACTGTATTTATTTAGGTTGTCTGGCCTTGCGTGTCTGTCCGCTTGGGTTGTTTTTATCTAGGCGAAGCTATCCCGCTCAAAGTCACGCGTGGCGAGTGTAGGTACCTTTATTACATTTGGCTTGGCACCGACTTCAAAGCTATCAATATGTAGCACTTACAAATAATAGTATTTTATTAATATTAAAGGTATAGGTTTGCATAAGAGGTGTATTAAATTAAATTATTAGTTATTTGATACTTTTCAGTTTTTGAAGTCGGTTTTTTTAAACGTAGTTTATTTTTATTTTTTACATTTTAGTGTCAGTTAATAATAATATATAATCAACTTGAATGAAAACTCCAAAAAAGCCGTACACAGAAAACAATTATGTCATCCAGGTAGACGAAAATTTTCATATGAATGTTCATAAAATGAAAACTACTAGGCCAAACCATGTAAAATTTTTTAGGGACCAAATGGCATCTATTTCGCATCAAACAAAACATAATACGTAAATCGGATTATAAATCTCAGAGTAATCGGTGTACATACATAAAAAAAATACCGATCGAATTGATAACCTCCTCCTTTTGGAAGTCGGTTAAAAACGGTATTCCTTCATATCTATGATTTATTACAGTAGTCTAAGTGCTCGAGCCTTTGTATCACGATCACGTAGAGATCTACGTATTTAAGTCAATCAACTCGACTTTTCGATCCAGTGACACGAGTAGAGATAACTTTAAGGGACTACGCGCACTTATTCAGCTCTATTCGCGTTTCGCTGAACGATTTTGGTCACACTTATACAGCTCAGCTTCTATCAGCCGCGTACGGCGTCGTAAGAATCAGAATAATAACTTTAAGGGACTACGCGCACTTATTCAGCTCTATTCAGCTTTTGTCCATACAAAACAACAATTTTATATGAAGACGTGTACGCGTCGATTCAGCTTTCCGCGTCCATTCTGAGTCGCGAACCATCCCTGTAAAGAGCTGTTCCGCCGCATTCGACGACGAACAGCGCTGTACGCGGCGGAACAGCGCCGAACGCTCTCTATAGCATTCGCATAATAAAAACACATTTATCTTCATTTTATGCTGGTTTGCCGCGAAAGCAGAATGGACGCGGAAAGCTGAATCGACGCGTACACGTCTCCATAAAAAATTGTTGTTTTCTATGGACAAAAGCTGAAAAGAGCTGAATAAGTGAGCGTAGTCCCTTAATGTGTCGAATAAATTTCTTTTCACGGTAATATTACCTGTAATACACCAGATATCTCGACAAAGCGTTATATCATATTTAACGTACTCCGGGTACAAAAATGTGCATAATTTTTTGGCTCATACCGGAGTTTGTGTACCGTACGGAGGATATCTGCTGTCGCCGTCTCGGCAATTTTGACGGTAGGGATCTACTCTCTGGCTCCATGAGGATTTTGAGGACCGTGTCCGCATCTATGCGTGTGTCTAGAGGTCCCATAGTGGTAACGCAGAGACGGTGCATCACGGGCTGCGTTGAAACGGTAATTGTCGGCGTGTTTGCACAGATCCCCTCCGCTGAAGTCATAGTCTTGGGTGATTTCAACAGGCACAATGACGAATGGCTTGGGTCACGTACCACAGACTACGTAGGGGGATCTGTGCATAAATTTGCATTGGTGTATGCTCTGTCCTAATAAGTTGAGTCGCCAACTCGTCCCCACATGCCATCCTTATTAATTCTTCTGCTGGCTACACATCCCGTTAGTTACCAGGTCTCTGTCGACGCCCCTCTTGGAACGTCCATTGCCTGGTCAGGAGTGTAGTGCCTATCCAACATCCACATCATAGAATAGTCACGGATAGGCACTACATTTACACCAACTTTACTGCTGTAAATTACTGTGATTCACAGATACTTACAATTACGAAACAGCAACTCACTAAACAATTTAATTCTCATTGGAGTTGCTACAAATAATTGCTCAACACTTAACACCTGCGGTAACTCGGGTACCATTTAGTAATTTGAAAAGTCCTGACATTTCAGTAAATGTCCGGACTTTTAAGTTCATCTCGTATCTCATAAAGACTTATTTGGTATTAGTTAATATGATGTAGTTTTATTATTATATTCCATATCATTAAAAATTAAATATTGATTAAGAGTCTTAAAGTCCAGACATGTCCGGATTAATCTGGACAGAAGGTAATCCTACTTATAAGAAAGTCAACCAAAGAGGGTTAACTACATTGTACACACTATCTTAATATTTACACAAAAGTTAAGTCTTAAAATATTTACGTGGTAATGTATAATTATTTTCAAAAATGAAAAATTTCTCTGAATTCTGACAACTAGCAATTACACAGACTTCATAATATACCTGAATTATAAGATTAGGTATTGAAAATATTAGGGCATAATCTTATAAAGTTAAGGTACTTATGTATGTGAAAACGAAAAAAAACATTTTTAGCATTTCCGTTTTCTTTTTGAAGGTGACTGTACTTAATATACTACTTGGCTATGTCAAGTTAGTCTTTGGTGGGGCGATATAAATGCTTTTACAACAAGATCCCAGAAAATGTTGAAAACAAATGTATTATGTAATTCTAAAGAATTGTTAAAAAACTTTAGTGTGGTAAAGGTTACTATAACATAAATGACTTTCTTGTGATGATTGTGAATGCAGCAACCGCCCTCAGGCTTTTAAATATTAAATTTTATTCTATGATATTTAACTGTAACCATATTTTATAAAAAGAAAAGACCCACTGAGTTTCTTGCACCCATTGGTCTCTGGTCAGAGGCATAGTTTTTTTAATGGGTCGTAGTTGGTGACTTTCAATAACTGATATTATACCCTACAATATAAGAGATAATTACCAATAAAAGCTGCTCTCTGCTCGTTGCCAAGTGTTAGCACCATGTCATGCTTCTTTGTATGCACATGTAGGTGATCTTCATTTGTGAAAGTTTTACCACAATCTGGCATTGTGCATGCAAATGGCTTTGCAGGTTCCATTTTATATCCTTGCTCTGAAATATCCAATATGTTTTTATATGTTTCTATATTTGAAGAGATTAATCAATGGAACATTATTTGAATGTTGTTCCTTTTTTTATTATTTATTATTAATATAAAAGGGGGCAAACGGCCAAGAGGGATGAATCAATGTACATAATTTATGATAACCTGATTGACCATAACCACAGTAATTTCACAAGTCTCATACACAGCATAAAATTGTATCTTGATTGTGATAAAATAATGTATATGTCTATTCAAGCAGAGATTATTTAAAAGATCATTTGTTGAAATAATAGAGTGAAGTATTGTAATACAGAGTAAATACTTTTTCGTGTAAATTTAATTTATAATATCAATTTAGTAGCAAATTTAGTAAATTTTTAAGTACAATATGATATTATACTTACAATATTTATTTCATGGATCTAAATTAATGAAAACAGAATAATCACACTTGTTAATATTAAATATCCTTAAAATTTCATACATAAATAAATTGCACCCACAAAACTACGCGATAGTAAAATAATAGTTAATTATTATTAGTTGCACGACCTTATCAAAAACTTAACAGGGAATAACAATAATTATAACATTGATAACTCGATATCATTAGCATTTTTAAATTATTATAGTTAATACTTGTTGATATTAAAATTGATAACATTTAAAACTTTTTTGAAATTATTCGACATGTACTACTCTAAAATTCCGTATTAGACTGATAAATGATAACTGTCAACTGACAATTGACGTTGAATTTAATATATATCAACATACACTGACATCTGAGAAGTCTACAACAAGCAACGAATCAAAATGGAGATCTTACTCAACAGATTTTCTTGCATAGAACCCTATCGGTGTTATTTGAAGTGAAACTTCTTTGCGCGCATGAGAGTAATTTTTTTAAGGATGAAATGCATTATGACAAATGTGGGAGGTTTTTGTCGGTAGCGCCGCAGGTAAGTAGAACATCTTTCCTACTAGCGTTGTATCGTGCAAGTTTAGCGCGCGGCCGCAAGTAAGTAGAACATGTACCCTACTGGCGTTGGATCGTGCAGGTTTAGCGGGCGGCCGCTAGTAGGTAAAACATTTTCCGTTCTAGCGTTGTATCGTGCAGGTTTAGCGCGCGGCCGCTAGTAAGTAGTACAACTTCCCTACTAGTGTTGTATCGTGCAGTAATTCGTGTTAGTAATGTTCAAAGTCTATGAACGAAAATTCACATTAACTAATACAGATATTAACACATTCATTCAAATTAATTCACGCACGTATGCGCTTTTTTGTATACCCATGTCGTAGCAACGTTTTGTAGAGCGCTAGAATTTGGGGCGTCTTAAAGTAGGTATTGCTGTTATGAGGCCCACGGTGTGAAGATGGAATTGAGCGGCAGCGACTAGTTCTAACAGCTCTTCGGAACCTTTAACACCTCCATGATAAATAAGGTAGAAAAAAAACAATGAAGCGACCGACCAAGCAACGCAATGCCCAGTGATGGATCCGTTCACAGAGTCCTGGAACCCAGCCGATTTGAACAGCTTTACGTGTTCCATGCGGTCAAATGTTGCAAGCTGATACTAGGGTACACCAGACCAGACACAAAAGAAGTAATAGAACTTATAAGTAGCGTAACTCAGCTGTCTCCTTGAAATTTACACATACGTCTGGGCAGAGCGCTAGAATTGGTAATGTGATGAAAAATGTTAATATAATGATTATTTTCATCCCATCTATTTGAAAAGGACGCCTTGAATTGCCTTTACGTGCACCCAAAGTTGGTGTTTTCTATAAGAAACTTTTAGCGGGCAGTAATGAGTTTTTAATCCTCCTAATATTGTTTGAATTAAGACTGGCTGGTACGACTGAATAAAAAAAAAGAAATCAAATTAACAACGCGCGAACAGCCCGCGTTTTGGTCAAATTTCGAATGCAAGGAATGAGTTTTCAAGTGACAATAAAAGTATAGAATTAACCCCTGAATGTATTAGAAGTGACGCAAGAAATGTGATTGATAATCTATTACCTGTAAAATCCCGCGAGAATTATATGAAAGCCATAGTTTTTGGCCTACTCCCAGTACTTAGCCAAAACTTAACAACCTTCCACTCTTTGGAGGACCTACTCTCACTCTAAAGAACTGCGGTTTGTAGAGTGCTGGAATGTGTTAAAGATTAACCTCCTTATTCATAATGGTCCGCTAAGTTTAAACAGCCGCTAAGGAGTGTTTTTTCTCATTCTGACTTAGGTCAATAGAAGAAGACGGAGTGAGATTTAGCAATGCTATAAGTTAGCAGTAAGCTAGAATAAGGAGGATACTATACAAGTGGACTGTGATGTTAATAAAAATAAACAAAAATGAAATAGGTATTAATTTAATCGTCATCATCATTATCATCTTCATCTTCAGCCGCCCTCTTCATCTTCTCAGCGATCTCATTGGCCGGGTTGAACACGCCGCTGGTCTGTGCGTTACATATGAAACACCGCGTGCTCTTCTTATAATTCTCCAAAGCGCATTTCTCGCAGAAGTAATGTTTACATCTGAAATAATTAAGATATTTAAACACACCTGTCAATTATCTGTGGTCTGTTCTGTTTATCTGACAAATAAAAAAGCATTTATTCTGTAGGATGTAATGTAATTTATGAAATGTCTGACTGGATTTATGAACTGTTTCCATGGAAAATTTAGTCACTGTTTGAAAAACTGACTAGAATTTCTTAGCCAAAGGGGTTTAAGATATGGGCTAGACGAGGGCCAATTTTTAGGTCTATAAAGTTCGGAACGTTGTGTTTCAGCCAAGCTTAGGTAGTTCGTGCCTTATGGGCAGATGCAGTTTTGTTTGTAAGTCCAGGGTGCAATTTTAAAAAGCGTATTGCTAAGATGGTTCACATCGCTGTCTAGCGGCCGTTCCTAATGTACTATCTACAGATACAGATAAATTACTACCTTCTACTGTCAGTAATTAGCTGTCAATAATCTGAAGCTGTCCCAATATATCCGATAAGTCATTCTTATCGCCTTATATTGGATTGCGTGAATTGCAATTTCCATACAAACTTCTATCGCTGGTAAGCTATACGTCGTCCCATTGACAGACTGCGTGTACGGATAAGATGAGTTACCGTCGATAAGTTAATTGGGACATAAAAGTCAAGGATAGCTACGATTTTTATCTCAAGTAAGAAATAGACTGAATATTGGGAACGGCCGTAAAACAGTCTCTTAAACACTTTGATAGAAGTCTTCACTCCTTTTCAACAAAAATGAAGCTTTTTGTCTCCTTGGTAAGACACTCTCTACCAGACCACAGCTGACGCAGAATCATGACCACATTGCACTTTTTCGACCACTCGTGAAGGGTCTTTGGAGGTATGAGCGTACACGTGGTCATTTCTGTATTGAATGAACAATAATTTCTATATTGATTGTACGAAACATTATTGGATCTGGATGAATAAATTAATTTTGGTTTTGTTCCAAATACCTGGTGACAACAGGGTCCACGAAGCTATTCCTACAAATGAAGCACTTGAACGGCAGTTCCTCGTCGCTATGGATCTCGTAGTCGGAGTCCCCGCCGGCACTCGCTTGGGTCTCCTCGCGCTCCAACTGCCAGCCGTGCTTGTAGTCCGAGCGATCGTGGAGAAACTTGCAAGAATCTGTTGATATCCAAATATTATTAATACTTGCGTCACCTAGAGAGTATATTCTCACTGGCCCTGTAATGTCACTTGTATGCGCACGGACGAGTAAAAAAAGAAGCACTCCGCGCCGTGATATTAGCAAGTGAAGCACCGTTATGCTAGTGTGTGTACGGTTACGGGGGATACTAGTTACACAATTTTTCACCCTTAAATAATAATATATGGCCACAAATACTTATATACTTATATCGTTTTTACACTTATTCACAACGCACGACGGCATTTTTAAAATATTTTATTGAGACGCAAACTGATATATCACAGACGATGACAATTCTCATAATGGCCGCCTATCGGCCTGTAGTAGTTTGTGTGCGTGGGACTATGTATTTACACGTTAATCGGCTTGTTTTGGTGCTACACTGTTATGTAAGGTGACACGGAGTCCTTATTTTTTTACTAGTCCGTGATTGCTGTGTTGCTCGGTGACCATTTGTTATATTATTATGCGGCGCCAGAGACAACTGTTATTAGATTACCCTCTCAAATGACAATGCGTCTGTTGTCTACGGTATCTTTCTATGTTTTTTTTCTTTCCACAGGGAACCGTCTGCACTATAATTTGCCATAACCAAATTACAAGAAAAGAGAATAGATAATTGCGGCGCATCCATCACTAGCTACGGTAACCTTTTATATGACAATAAGGGACGAGACGAGCAGGGCGTTAAGCAGTTACTTAAGATGTTTAGTCTCACTTGCCCAGTGATTTCACTAGTTACGGCGCCCTTCAGAGCGAAACACAATAATGCTTACACTTATTACTTCATTACTGTTTCACAGCAGAAAAAGGCGCCGTCCAATGGTAAATGCCCTTAGATATTAAAACAAAAACTTCAAATGGCGGCAGAAAAAGTGCCCATCTGGTCGACCTGTGAAAGAGGTCTTTCCTCTGGTAAAATACAAGACTTAAGTGAATTTGGAATTATTTGGGACCGAACTTATATCTAGTAAATTATGAATTAGAAGAAGTACCCTATCTAGTTATATTATCTCTGGACCTCACTTTGATGACGTCACATCGTCGCTTTCTAACGGTAAAAGCAAAAAAAGCATCACTAGGATATTATTATTACTAAACAACGCCTTATTTTATGTAAATATATTGAATTATGACTGTAAAAGTGATGGTAATAAGATACACGTTACTAGCACGTGTGATAAAAAATAATAGGTGCAAACTCACCTCCGAAACCACAAAAGCCAGTTTCTTTGTAGTCTTTACATATATCCGGCTGGTAGTCCCAACTAAAAAGAACGTTACAAATTAGTGAACATAGGTATATTAAATAAGGAGCAATTTCGAGGTGTTTCATTTGTTAACCAATCCTATATCACTCTTACTCATCTCAATTTATATAAATGATATCGTTAATTTAGGATTACATGGTCATATAACCTTGTATGCAGATGACACCTGTCTTTTCTATTTTGGGGCTTCCATCAATGACATTACCCAACATGCGCAAAACGATCTTAATGTTCTTTCCAATTGGTTACAATCAAATCTACTTACAATTAATGGTACAAATACTTCTTATATTATCTTTAGTGCGAAGAACAAACCAATACCTCCCTATAAACCCTTAAAAGTAAATGATGTTCCCTTAACAGAAAAGCACTTTGAGAAATATTTGGGATTACTATTGGACAGTAAACTGACATGGGGCGCCCATATTGAATATGTTAAAAAGAAACTCTCTTCTTTGCTGGGTTCACTTCGTGGCATAGTTCGTTCGATACCCCTTAAAGTTAGAACACTTATCTATAATTCATTAGTTAAATCACACCTTACATACCTAATTGAAATATGGGGCAGTGCTCAAAAAACCAAGTTAGCTGAATTGCAAACAATACAAAATAGACTCATAAAAATGTTATTTCATTTCGCTTATTTAACACCTACTTCTAAAATATACAAACAAACTAACCTCATGAACATAAAACAACTTTACACATACCATACATGTGTATACTGATACAAAAAATTCTACATAATTCCATCCATACATCAATATTACTCACCCAAACTAAACATGCGTCTAAACGCAGCATGAGACGAGCCAGCTACTTGATACTATCTAAGACAAGAACAAATTATGGCAAGCGTATGTTTATTTACGAGGGCGCAAAACTTTTTAATAGTCTACCTTCATCTTTCAAAAAGATTAAGTCGCTAAAAACATTTAAACGTGAGTTATCAGACTATATTGTTTCAAAGTTTTTATAAAACACATGTCTGAAATTGTTTGTTATGTGACTGTAAAAGTGTGTAATCATAAATTTTGTGAAGAAGAATAAGTACTATAATGTATATATAATATGTACTGAACATCTAAAGAACGGCGGATAAATTATTACTTACATCATATTTTTATGTTCTCATGTAAGTGACAATATTATGTTTTTAATGAGAAATAAAATATCTTTAAACCTATATTAGACGAGGCACTCAGAAGAGTGTAGACGAAGAGCCGCGATATGACAAATGGAGATATTTTGTGGATTTCACTCCATTTCGAAAAGAGTTGAATCGATAGAAATTATACTGTTTTTTTCAGCGCTGGACGGCTATTTCTAAAAAGAGCCATTTCCCACCGTTATATTACCTCCATCGGCATATCATTGCACGTTGGTGGCATCCAACATATCATTGATAAAAAGAAGGAATATTTTAGGATATAGTGCACATCATTGGGGAACTCCGTCGTTTATAGGCTCAGGCTCCGAGCTAAAACCGTCGAAAACAACCTATATGCTGCGCCCAGTGAGACAAAAAGTGATCTACTAGCAAAATTCTCGGGAAGCCTATGCGGATGAATGTTTCGATATAGATGCCTAGTCCTATCTTAAATCAAATGCCTTCGCTATATCGAGTCCAACTGCCCAACCATTTCCCTTGCTTTTCATGGTTAATGTCACATACACCTCGAAAGGCATAGTAATTAACAAGAAAGGGACAGACATTCAAAAATTCATTAATGGAATAGTAACTTTTTGATATTGGGATATGGATTTGATATATTTGGAATCTAATTAAGATCGCCGGAATAGGTTAGATGAGGGCAGTGCAGGACCAATCGTCATGGCGATCTTTGGGGGAGGCTTTTGTCCAGCAGTGCATTTCTTCCAGCTGAAATGAATGACGAACTTTTTAATAAGGGGTTTTTTCAAAGAATTTTTATATTCATTCAAATTTATTTCGGCTTTTAAGGTACACTGGCGAATTAATGTAAATTTTAAATGACGCCGGGTAATAACTGTGTAATGTTAATTTATATTTTCTTTGCAAATTGATATTTTTATAGGAAGGTAAGTTGATTTAATTTTGGTGTAATAATTTGGATATTTTCTTACAAACATACACATATCCAGTATATATAATCATTCTCCATGATTGTCAGAACAAGATACGGACTGTCGCATTTTTTATTGATGAACAAGAGCTGAATTTTTTTTATATGAAAATAAGGGACGAGATGAGCAGGACGTTCAGCTGATGGTAATTGATACGCCTTACCTATAACAATGCAGTGCCGCTCAGGATTCTTGAAAAACCCAAAAATTCTGAGCGGCACTACAAATGCCCTCGTCACCTTGAGACATAAGATGTTAAGTCTCATTTTTCCAGTAATTTCATTAGCTACTGCGCCCTTCAGACCAAAAACCAGTAAGTAATGTTATTATAATAATCTAGTCGGCTTCCTGTGCAACACACTTCGAGTACAAGTGTTCGCAAATCGCGTTTGCACCAAAGTCAACTCGGCTCAACTTGAACTGAGCATGATGGAAGAAACGCCGCACAATAAACAGTTTTCTGTCTGTCTTTTCAATGTCGTCAAGAGTCGAGTTCGAGCCAAAAAGGCTCTCTTCTTGGTCGTATGAGCCACTTATTCTTACTCCAAGCGCAGCGGCTGAAGTTAACAAGCAACTTTAGACATAGACATTTTGACGACGTGTTAAAACTTAGCATGGTCATATTTCTTTTTTAAAACTAGCTATGGCGGTATCGTCAAAAAATGTCTTTGAAGATTTGAAAAATATTTTACTAAGCATTTAAAATATTAAAGATTTTCTTTTTAATAAGAATTTGACATAAAATGACTATAACAAAACAAATATCGTCTCACCGCACCGTAGCCCTCAGGTTGGCAGGTGCTCGGATGGGCCCCTTCCGTACAAATCCCGAACTAGCGTTCCCTGCCGCTGTGTCCCGTTTCTTATAGTACTGAGCATAATTGTTCATGCCCCGGTAGACCTGTAAAGATTCAATACAAAAACTTCATTATATCTCTTTTTTATTCATTATTTATAAAATGACTGAATGAAGATGACTTTTCAGAGTTGGCCCACAGACTGTTACACAGTATGATATCAGCAGCTGAATTCCACCACCAAACATCACAATTAACTACAAATTTACTACTTAATGTCTGACTTTTTAGTTTTTGATTTTAATTCTCACAGGCACTTTGCTAATTAGAATCATCTAACACTGACTGTATCCCAGAACTATGCTTAGAGCATACTCCCATCTGAAAGGCTGGCAACAGATGGAGGCTCCTTTGCACAGGGTGCCGGTTAGATTATGGGCCTTTTTCTGCCGTGAAGCGATAAGAGTTTGTCTTTCAGTGAAGGGCACCGTAGCTAGTGAAATTACTGGGCACACAAGACTTGACATCTTATGTCTCCAGGTACGAGCGCAATTGTAGTGCCACTTAGAATTTTTGAATTTTTCAAGAATCATGAGTGGCACTGCATTGTAATGCAGGGCATATCAATTACCATCAGCTGAACATCCTGCTCGCCTCTTCCTTTACTGAAGTTGATAAACATATCGGTTCACAATGCATGACTTTTTACTCCATCAGGTGTGCCATTTGCAAGTCTGCTCCCTCTAATAGAAAAGGTATATCATACCTTATCATCAGCCTGCCCTTGCAACTCTTCATTTATCTTCTGTGCCTTCTCAAACAGTGCCTGTGCATCTTTATCTCTCTCAGTGTCCAACTCATATGTCGCTGTTGCATTCTCTCTCTGTTGCTCTAGAGATAATGTTGTCTTGCTGGCTGGCTGAAACAACATTACATGATAAGGTAATTTATAATTAATGTTAAGACTTATAATAAATATTACATAATTAAAAAGTAGCATTTTTAAATTTTTAAAGGCAGCTTGATTTAGATACGCTTTTATGGTATTCGGTGTCTTCTATAGGAAGTGACAATAACATAACATATTGCATCAACACTCGGTAAATGTCATGAAGGTACATCAGTTCGTAAAGGGGCTATGGCTCTCAGTAGAACAACTGATAAGAAACTCTCAGCCTATCTTTTTAATCGACAGCTAAGCCTTAATAACCAGACAAGATCCATGCATTATTTTCCTCAATAATATATAATACTAGCTGACCCGGCAGACGTTGTTTTGCCATATAAAGTATAATTCACACGATAGTTTTATAAGTAATAAAATATTGCCTATATTATAGCCTGTACATCATTTTGTTCTATTGTCAATAGTTTTTGCAGCGCACGCAAAAATAGGTTTTCGATTTTACACCTTGTGTTACAAAATAGCAATTTTATTACGGATCCCTAATTTTGAAAAAAAAAAACATAGCCTATAGCCTTCCTCGATAAATCGACTACCCAACACTGAAAGAATCATTCAAATCGGACCAGTAGTACCAGAGATTAGCGCGTTCAAACAAACAAACAAACAAACAAACACTGCAGCTTTATAATATTATTAATATAGTATAGACTAGCTGACCCAGCAAACATTGTATTGCCGATATTAAAATCGCGATACAAAAGTAACTGTTGATCGTAGATGGGTGAAAATTTGAAGTTGTATGTATTTTTTAATGCTGACCCATAATCAAACAAATTTAAAAAAAAATGGCAAAAAAATTAAAAAAAAAAAATTCGTATGGACCACCCTTAACATTTAGGGGTATGAAAAATAGATGTTGGCCGATTCTCAGACCTACTCAATATGCTCACAAAATTTCATGAGAAAAGGTCAAGCCGTTTCGGAGGAGTAAGGGAACGAACATTGTGACATGAGAATTTTATATATAAGACTAGCTGACCCAGTAAACATTGTATTGCCATTTAAAGTAGTAAAAAAATCAATAATTAAATTTTTAGGGTATAAAAAATTGATGACGACTGATTCTCAGATCTACCAAATACTTATATTGTACATAAAATGTATCGTACTACAATAATTATTATATTCGATTGCTATCTCGCGGATCTGTGGATGGAACAGAATAATATAAAAATCGTGATAAAAAAATAGGTTTTGATTGTAGACTGGTGAAAATTTGAAGCTGTATGTATTTCTTAATGTTGAATCATAATAAAATAAAAACAAAAAAATTTGTCCAAGAATTAAAATAAACCTGTTAAGGGTGAACAATGTTTATCACTCAGGGGTATGAAAAATAGATAGTAGCCTACCTAGACCTACTGAATATGCATATAAAATTCGGTAAAAATCAGTAGAGCCGTTTCGGAGGAGTAAGGTAACTAACATTGTGACACGAGAATTTTATATGTAAGATAATTTACTATACTATAGTAAACCTTCTTTGTCCAAGAAGCTTTAATATATTTCTTGAATTTGTGCTCAGTGAGGCCTTGTATATCATCTGTTATTTTATTGTAAAATTTTATACCAAGACCTATGAAAGAGCCCTTAACTGTGTTAAATGTAGTTTATTCCTTCTTCTCTTATCTCAGTGGTGGAAAAAAACAAGTTTGACATGAAAACTTCTTTGGTATAATTGAGCATTTTATTTCATCGGTATTGAATGAGAGTGTGCCTTCATTGTCGGTTATGTAACACTCATTCATATTATACAAAGGTAGATTGGTTACATAGCTGTATTTTGCATCATTAGCCTAGCCTTCTTGATGTTTTCACTTCTGCCAAATGATTTTAAGCACATATTTTTTTTTAAATGGTAGTTTTGTAATGAAACTATATATATTCACATATGTATACACAAAGTTAATTTCATCTGACTTTGTGTATACATAGGACTTAATTAATGGATTGTAAACTGACAAAATATAAATTGATTATAGGTGATCAGGTGGAGAGCAGAAGACTTAGTTGGTGAAGATAATCCTGGCTTAGAGTGTATATATGTCACACAATTTTTCTCTCTCACTGGTGATAAGAACCATTACATGAAGCTAATGGCCAATGTTCATGTGCAAAAACATACTTAAAGAAGAAGAATATTCTTAAAGGTAACAGTACCCAACTGATTTCCAGATGTAGATGCAAATCCCAAAGAAAATAATAATAAGTAATGAATGAAAAATAAGACACAACACAGTGTGAGCAGGTTAAGCTTGTAAGAAAGCAATAATTAAGGATTCTTGCTAATTATTTTTTATATATAATACCTGTTTCGAATTATGTGCATCTTCATCACTACTATCACTATTTGCAAGCACAACCTTTTGTCTTCGTTCACCAGTACTTTGTATGTTAGGGTTAAGCTTGGGTGCTCTTTTGCTTGGTAACACAACTGTTTGTTCATCAGAATCTGAACTCTTCTTCTCTGGAACAAAAGGATGATATTTCAGTAAATCTTATAAACAAGATACAAACTTGACTACAATTTCCTTGCAATGGAAGGTACTTAATGATGTCCTGTAGCTGCCTCCTTAAGATATATATTTTTAGAAGGATTGATTTTAGATTGAAGTTTTAGTGATATAATTATGACCCAGGTATGTCAGTGTAAGGAAGCAATCAAGCATTAGTAAGAGCCTGAGGCTTCACTTTATGGCAGATGATCTCCTCAACATTTGATTAAGTTTTTTTTTGGCAGGCATTAAAGCATCACATATTATATTCTTGATGACTTAGTCACCAACGTTTATCACACAACTCACCATCTGAACTTGAAGCAGCTCGTTTCCTACCGCCTCTGTTTTTTAGGTTCCTCTTTTTAAAAGTAGTTGGTACTTCAATTTCTTGGTCAGACATATTTTAACAACGATTATTACATTCAATATATTAAAATATCTTATATTTATTTAATAAATCACATATACACTTTATTTAATAGCATAAGTAAACATTTTGTTTTGTTTCAATGTTTGTTGCTGCTTTGAGGTTATGTTTATGTTTTGAAATCTAAATAGTTTTTTTAAATCTGAAAAGCAAAGGCAAAGCCATGGTCGTCAAAGGTATGCAAGTGATATGTCATCTGTCACTGTCAATATAATTTAATTATTACCATTGGTAACAAGATCATCAAACATAAATACATAAAATATACTCGATTACAAGAAAAACTCCCGTTGGAGCCCCTATAAAGGTATTGAGTAATTATAATGTACTCTGTGGCATTGTCGTCTGAAGAACGAGCAATTTATGATGAACTCTTTGGCACTCTTTCATCAAAAGTTCCTAATAGTGCGATAGAAAGGGACGACATGCGGCAATCTACTTCAATTCAAATCCATATGTAGGCGTTTGTTATTCCAGTAAGGTAGACGGTAGTGATTGTCATGCTATAGTATCGACAAAATATCGATAAATAAAAAAGTGTGAATATAAGAAATAAAGAAACAAGCTGTGTATTTCCTTGGGTAGCTGGAAAAGTCTATATTTGCTTGGGTAACTAGAAATAATGCACTTTAATTTTTAATGCGAAATTTACATTATAAGAACTTATTTTTACACTTTTTTTACATGCTATATACTGGGTATATGTAGGTATTATTAAGCCCTATACAAATATTACACTTAAACTATATACAGTGTTCAACAATCACTCAAAAGTAAACGTATACCCCCTTATTCATAATGGTCCGCTAACTTTAAACAGCCGCTTAGGAGTGTTTTTTCTCATTCTGACTTAGGTCAATAGAAGAAGACAGAGTGAGAATTAGCAATGCTTTAAGTTAGCAGACTATTATGAATACGGGGGTAAGATCTTAAGCCCCTACATGACACCCGAAGAATTTTTTTTATTGAATATGGATTATTGCCAGTTAAACTTGCAGTTGGATAACAAAAAAAATCGTTTACGAATTTATAATAACTAATAACGTTCACCGCTTTATAAGGTCAGCAACTTTTTATAAAATCACCTTAAAAAATTGGATTTTAAATCACTTAATATAATAGTTTCTAGTGATGCCATTTCGCGTTTTTATCTTGTGCACTTTTGGTGGTTAATCAACAGCATATTGAAGGTTTCTAGGGATAGGTCGAATCTGTCTTTGTGAGCATATTATTTTATTTCTAGCTAACTTTGAAGATTCCTGCAATTCAAAAACACATAAGGTAGTTATACAAAATATTATTTTGTGTGTTAGAATTTATGTCTTATTAAAGATTTATATTTAATAATTCCTAAGTCTGTTTGTTTATTCCGGGTAAACTCTGGAACGACTGAACCCATTCTGATGAAAAAAGTAATAAAGAAAAAATATTAAATATGACAGAAATTTATTTTCGTTAAAGGCGTTTATTTTCAACAGGGTAAAAAGAGTTACTTATATGCTTCTTATTTTGGATTATATACTTTTTGTACATAAGTTGGATAACTTTTGAATGTGGTCAGCACGGTATCTCTGCAAAGAACGTTTCTTCCCTTGTTTTCAAAACAAGAATTTGAAACAAGATGCTATGAGCTAAGCCGAGAATGTTTTGAAGGCTTCCAATTTTTTCTGTGTATGCCTTCATCGAGACATCTTCCAATTTTTCATCCACAGGGAACCTACACAAAAAAAACTATAATCGATAGAAAAATAATATTTTCCCCACATAATATTTCATAAGAACGGTATGGCCATCATGGCAATGTTTTTATAGTTCTCAGAATTTTACGAACATAATATAAATTCATAAAGTCTGGCTAACGAAAGGTGAACATAGCAAAAGGCGGCAAATTCAAAAAACTTCATATGGTATTTACCAACCAAGGTAGGAATAAATCATTTTGATAATTTTCCTACTTTTTTATAATTACTTCGTCTTACCGGGTATTATGTAGGTAATGGTTTTTATTTTTCAATTTTATAAAGTCATTATATTACATAATTCTAGTACACACTTTATAGACATGAGTTCTTTGCAGTAAAATGTTTTATTTAAAATTTTCACTTCAGCGTACATAGGGATCATATTAATATTATAAAACCTAGAGTATTGAAGGGGTAACAAATACCTACACTGCAAGAACAATATTTAATGAAAACCATTACACAGCTGAGGTGAGCATAACGGAAGATATACAGACTTTATTCATTATTCGAGTTAGTACCTAAGTCTTTTTGAGTTAGTAAGTCTTTTGTGGGGCGATGTATATGTTTTTACAACAAGATCCCAGAAAATGTTCAAAACAAAAGTAAAACGTTATTCAAAAGAATTGTTAAAAAACCTTTACCACATTAACCTTTACGACTTTCTTAATGATACCACAGATTGGGAATGGAGCGACCGCCCTCAGGCTATTAAATAATAAGTTTAATTGTACAATGTTACTTTGTTACTTTTTTAATGTTACTTTAATTGTAAAACATATTTTTGATGAAAAAAAAGCCCGCTGAGTTTGTTGCGCCCATTCTTCTCAGGCCTGAGGCATTCATTTTGGAATGGGTGGTAGTTTTTTGGCTTTCAATAAGTGATTTCACATCCTATTTGGAATAAAAATATTTGAATTTGAATTTGAATTATCAAAAACGGATTCTAACATTTCTATTTCCATAGAAATAGAACTACTGTCTGAACTACTACTGGAACTATCATCCTGTACACTTCTGATCAATGCTTCTAGCTCATCTATTATTCCATTTCTCGTTTTGTTCTGAACTTCACCATGAAGAATATGCTCTGTCATTGTTTTTCAATATTTTGGTGTTATACTTTCAAAAGCATCTTTTATGACTGTTTCTATTTGAGGTGCTGAAATGTATGTTTCGTTTAGGTATATTATTTGTTTTCTTGGTCGCAACTGTCGTCAAGATTATCTGAAATACAATATAATATTCAATACTTTCTTGTGAATTAAACCTATGAACGCAAATGAAGATAACACAGAAAAAATATAATAAAATTTTGAATAGTTAACTATCTTCAATCAAGTATCAAATTCATTACATCGTACTAACCTGCGAATTCAGTCAAAACGTCTAAACATTTATTTATTTGCGACAACATAGCTTATTTCTCTTCTTGTTCTTGCTTAAATTTACTCAATATATTAAATAATACTCACCGCAAGCCACTGTTTATCGTTTTACCCAGGTCGCTTAGAAATATTTATGGAACTCAAATGTAAACAAACTGCAATATGACAGCAAGACACAACAGATTGATTAACATTGTCATTATGATATTTTATTTATTATTGCCATTACTATAAATGGCTGGTCAATTAAGATCAGGCGCAAATTCGGCCTCATATGGAATACTGTTCTCATCTCTTGGCAGGCGCTCGCATCTTCTTCCATTTGACCGCATACATCGAAGAGCGGCTTGAATCATCGACAATCAAGTCATCTCCAATCGGCTTGATTATTTGGCGTCGCGTAGAGATACCAGCACCTGAACTCAACCGGACATTACGTCAAAATACCAAAGTCCAACAGCATCATGTTGACGTCTGGCGTTCTACTACCGTGTGTGAGAAATTTCTTGCCTCGTACAGTCAATTTATGGAATCTATTACCGGCTGCAGTTTTATCCGAACTGATCCGACCTTAGGGACCTTTAAGCATAGGGAATTTAACCTTAAAGGCCGGCAAAAACTCTTTATCCCTAGTGTTGCGGATGTCCATGGGCGGTTGCCTCACCGCGTACCATCACATGAGCCTCTTGCCCGCTTGCCCGCTCTTATATAAAAATCTTCCTAAAAGGCCCACAAAAGCTCTTGTAAGAGTAAGGGGGACAGTGTTCACTCAAAACTGGTGACCCGTACGCTGGATTGTCCTCCAAAAAAAACCAGCAGTCACATCTATGTCCCATAGCTCGAAAGGTAAACACTAAGACCATTTAATCCAAGGTGTTTTCAACTTAGATAATCTTGGAGTCAAGAACCTCGAATACAATTAAGAAATCAAACACGTCCACATTCACCTATATACACATTTACAACATGAATACAAAGCGGATAAACTACATGAACTCAGTTGTAAAACGGCATAACCACAACGCATTCCTTACGAACATACGACATTTTGCAGTTGAGTTACTTGAAATAGTATACTACTTTTGCGAACGCGTCTCTCAGGAGAAAAACGTCTTATGTTTAACTAGAAACACGAATAGGATATGTCCTTTTGGAGTGGATGTTATTCCGTTCCGGTTTAAAAATGGTATACTACTTTTAAAGACGACTTACTTAGTTCAGAATTAAAAGGACGTATCGCCTGAAGGTTATGTGTGCAAAAATAACGTTTCGTTTCGGAGAGCATTTTTGGAAAGCGCGCTTTCACAAGAATTTTATTTTTAAATTCAATTATGTAAATTAAATTTCATTTGGAGAGTCATACAATTTGTTTACTTTTATAAGTAAAGAAATTAGACATTCTAGGTTGTTCATCTACCTACCTAAAATAGTTAACAATAGTATTATAAAATTGATCATCACCAATTAAAGATCCAGGATTCCCTAATTCCGTTCGAATTAGTAAACTTACGGCCGTTATCAATATATTATCTACAGATAGAGATAAATTACTACCCTCTACTGTCAGTAATTAGCTGTCAATAATCTGAAGCTGTCCCAATATACCCGATAAGTCATTCTTATCGCCTCATATTGGGACGCGTGAATTGCAATTTCCATACAAACTTTATATCGCTGGTAAGCTATACGTCGTCTCATTGACAGACAGCGTGTACGGATAAGGTGAGTTACCGTCGATAAGTTTATTGGGACAGAAAAGTCAACGATAGTTACGTTTTTTATCTCAAGTAAGAGATAGACTGAATATTGGGAACGGCCAATGAGGTTTCTACTAATCCAGCTCAAATTCCAAAGATAAAATAAAAAGTTAATTAATCAGAAACATACATATTATTATCTTATTAATAATAATTTATCTATTTAATAGATTACTAATCGCTTAAGTTGTAAGTAGTTTGCAAGCTAAACACTTCGATTCTCTGTTATATTCCTCTGTTTTCACGTCTTATACAAAACAAACAAACAAAAATATTTTTATTTGGTAGGTAAATTGCATTACCCTTGAAATATGTTTTTTTTCTTACAGCTCGTTCGGAAGGCAGATTTCCTCAGAGAATAACGAGCAAGAAACTCTAAGGTTGCTCTTTTGCAAAACTGAATGATATTACAGATTCATATTTTCAAATTAATTTTACAAATCATTTCAATTACAATATATGCAAAGTGATGCAACGAAATACACAAACGTCAATTACTAAATGCCTTACACGAGTAAGTAAAAAAATATGTAAATTAAAAAGTAAAAACATACTTAAAGTACAATACAATAGAACAGTAAACAACTAAATAAAAGGGTACCTTACCAACCAGAATCTTCTAGCTGTCGGTCCGTCTGACTATCACCGGATACAGCAAGAGGACTACCTTGTTTTGATCGTACCCGTTTTGTTATCAAAAATAAAAATTATACCCATAACTTGTTTGAAAGAACTTCTTCATGTTTTGACGTAGTGAAGTCGAAGAGAACTTTGAGTATGTCTCTTGTTCCTCCCTTCCACACATTATGTAACTATTTAGCAAAATGCTGAAGAAAACATTGGCGATTTAAAAGAGTGGCAATAAGTTTATTCCCACTTCAGACAAAGGTCTCCCCCAAAGATGGGTATGACGAACTTACTCCGGCGATCTTGATTGTCAGTCCATCTTGTGGGGCGCACCAATACTACGTCTTCCGGTACGAGGTCGCCATTCCAGGACTTTAGTGCCACCACGACCATCTGTCCGTTTAAAAGTTTATCGACTTCCTCAAACTCAAAAACTATAGACATTTACGTCAATATTGTTACTTAAGACTGTTAAAGGTTTATCCACTTCGGAAAAGTTGAGATTTGATGAGAAGAAGAGGCAATTTAATCAATGTTTACGGTTTCATCATTGACTTGATGAAATCATTATTAGGCCTAGCCGAGTGGTTAGTGACCCTGCCTACTGATCTATAGGTCCCGGGATCGAATCCCAGTAATGAATATAATGAAATATATCGTTGTATTGCACTAGTACAGGCTAGTTTGGGGTAATATGATATAGTAGAAGTTACTACACCGATAGGAATACGCAGGTATACGCGTGCTTCTTGGACTTGTCTAAAGCTTTTGATCTAGTCTCATATGACGTCCTATGGCACAAGCTTAAACATGAGACAAGCTTAAGTCCTGAACTACAGTCTCTGTAGGAATACTGTTACGGTAAACAATCTGATGTGGTCAGGTGTGGTGACGAATATAGTGACCCATAGGTACAGACTAGGTTATGGAGCGAGACAGGGAGGACTGACGTCACCGAGGTTTTTCAATTTATATGTAAGCCAGCTGATCGAGAGGCTCAGTAGAGCAGCTGTCGGATGCTCGATAGATGGTGTCAGCATGAACAATATAAGCTATGCAGATGACATGGTTCTATTGAGTCCATCGGTCGGTGGTCTTGGTAAGTTGCTGCGGATATGCGAAAATTATATTGTGGGGTAAATGCTCACTTACAACTCAAAAAAGAGTAAGTTTCTTATTTTCAGGGGGAGGAACAAAAGAGTCACATCCTCTCCTACTGTATATCTGTGCGGAGCCCCCCTGAAACAAGTATCTGAGTTCAGGTACCTTGGACACGTAGTGACTGAACGCCTCGATTACGATAGTGACATGGAACAGGAGCGTAGGGCGCTCTCGGTCCGAGGCAACATGTTGGCTCGTGGATTCGCACGGTGTATTGTGCAGGTCAAATTATCTCTGTGTAGAGCATACTGCCTTTCTTTTTATTTGTGCACACGCAGAGAAGTTACAGCGCCCTACGTCTTCAGTACAACAATGTGCTGAGAGCAGTGTTGGGGAAGCCGCGTCGCTGCAGCGCGTCAGCAATGTTTGCGGATGTTCGTGTGGACGATTTCTTTGCGTTAATGCGAAAACGCGCTGCGTCCATGATGAGCAGACTTCCCAGTAGCACGGTATGTTTTTATTGGGTGAAACGATTTTGATAATTCTTTTTTCATTTGAGAGGTGACGCTTCCCGTGTGGTACCATTGTAATTTGGTCCAGATCTGACAATGACGTCCATGAGAAAACCATAAAAGTCTTAAATTTGCTGTACATACGTATAGCAAAGTGGATGATAAATATACGAATAAATCAATATCGCAATTTCGATGATTCTTTTTTTATTGGAAAGGATATACTTCAAAGATAGTTTGGTGAGAGTTTGGTTAGGTTACGAAATCCATGACAAAGTAACGGAACCCTTCAATTCTTAGGAGCAAATTAACGATAGTCGGCCGAATCTTTTTTATGCTATCCGGATATTTAAGTCATCTACCATAACATAGTTTTGGTCAAGTAATTGTCGTAGTCGAATATGATTATCAATCCCCTTAACGACTTACAGTAACGGTGCGATCTGTGGCAGAATTTCTGTCTGTAATCAAATTGCATAGCGCTTACGTTCTATATTGCTGTATTGAAAAATTTAGTATATCTAAACATATTTAGACAAATTGTTAGTTAGTGTACTTCAAATTCATTAAAAATAAAACAATAAAAAATGGATTGTGTGGTTTTATAAAACCACAGTAAAAGTGAAACTTTTTTTCACATTATAGACGTTTAACTAAAAATTTTCGGCATAATATTCCACTAAGAGTATAAAATCGCTTTATCAATCTTAATTTTGTGCTTGGAAAATTGGAATGATAACGGGAAATAATAAAAGTAGACTAAGTCTACAACTAAATACGTAATAGTCTATACACTCCACGGTCAGCTGCTGCGAACTATAGGCGCCGTCCGACCGTCACGCGACATGCAACACACCGACGAAAAAGTTTGAGACGATGTAATAAAAGTTTCACTTTATAAAAATTATAACAAAAAAACAACCGACTTCAAAAACACTATTCCAAAACAATAGATATAATATGCACTAAAAAGTATAAAAATAATTGCGAATTTTTATACAATCTAATTAATTAATCTAATTCTAGTTACGATTATTGTAATTTTTGGAGTCGTGTGCGCAGACACAGCCCCTACCGTTTCTCTTAGATTAAGGATTGGTCTCCGCTGCGCTCCAACTAGATACCGCAGGCGTAGTCGCAAAGCGTGGCAACTGATACTACGCTTAAGTGGGCGTACTCGAGCCAATAACAATGTGTGACGCTGAAGTGCCACATGTTCTGTTAAACTTTGCTAATAATTGAAACTAAGCCGGGTTGCAAGGTAAAATATATCAATAAATATATATCACATAATATCATCAGTAGGTAAGAATTTTGTATTTTATTTATTTCAATGTAAAATAACAAGTAATGTATAGTACAAGAAGCGTCTGCGTATGTTACAAAGTTTGAAAGATGCAATTGAGTGTCAAGATGCCACGCACAGAAGCATCCAATAGTTGCCGTAATAAAATAGCTATTGTTCTTAGGTAGATCTAGTTGGAGCGCAGCGGAGACCAATCCTTAATCTAATTACCCTCTATTATTTTCTGTATCAACATCCTTGTAAAAATGTATGATGATCGATTTTGAGCTAAAGCCGCGAAGGCGTACCGCAAAAAAAGCGAAATGCAGATAAGCGCGTGATTTATTGATAAGATTAATACGAAAATTACAATGATATAGGTATTATATTTAATGATGACATGTATTTAACAATCAAAACATGTTTTCTTTCATGAAAAGCTATTCAAGGTGATCGGGGAAGATAATTTTGATTAGAATAATTTATCGTTGTCAAAATAATGCAAAATAAGATTGATTTCTAATCATATAATCCCTACTTTTCTAATATATGAATTTCTCGTGTCGCTGTGTTTGTTGCAAACTCCTCCGAATCTCCCGAAGCGATTTGTATAAAATTTTGAGTGCACATCGGGTAGTTCTGAGAATCGGTCAAAAATTATTTTTATAATTTTTGTATGGCAGTACAACGTCAGCTAGTAATAATAATATTAATGTGAATATAAGTTTGTTTATTACGCTTTCTAATATTGTATTTGATGATTCATCATTAGCCGGAAGACGTTCACTGCTGGACAAAGGCCTCCCCCACAGATTTCCACGACGATTGGTCCTGCGCTTCCCATCCAACGTGTTCCGGCGATCTTGACCAGATCGTCGGTCCATCTTCTGGAGAGCCTACCAACACTGAGCATCTTCCGGTACGTGGTCGCCATTCGAGCACTTTACTGCCCCAACGGCCATCTGTCCGTTGAACTATGTGCCCTGCCCACTGCCACTTCAGTCTTGCAATCATTTGAACTATGTAACTTTGGTTCTCTTACGGATCTCCTCATTTCTGATTCGATCTCGCAGGGCATATCTCCGAGCAAAGCTCTCGCCATTGCCCTCTGAGCGACCATGAGCTTACTCATAAGGCCCATAGTTAGAGACCACGTCTGCGTACCGTAAGTCATCACTGGCAACACACACTGGTTGAAAACCTTCGTCTTCAAAGACTGTGGTATGTGGGACGAGAAGATTTTACGGAGCTTCACGTACGCTGCCCATCCGAGTTGGATTCGACGAGTGACCTCTTTCGCGAAATTGGACTTGCCTAAATGGATTGCTTGTCCGAGAAGTAGAGCATGTGTCCGGAATTTAGGATTATCGGGTCCTCACCCTGTATTCGGACCTCATATAACCCCATGACATCCCATCGTAATCTGCTCACAGCTTCCTCCAGTGCCTCCAAATTCTCGTCGGTCCGCAGTGTCTTGACATTGTATGTTGCCAGGACCAATGGTCTTCGTTTGTGGTAGCGCTGCCGTACCCGGGGATTCTTAGCACCCCGGCCACCACGAGCGGGGCCGCCGGGGACTGGGGGCCGGGCCTTTTAGTGTCTGTCATATTTTGGGGGGTTTTTGCCATAATCGCCACGCTTGGCAGGCGGGTTGGCGATTGCAGTAAGTGGTGTGCTCTTAACGAAAGATGCTGTTGCCCATCCTCCGTTGTTTTTTATCCCTTAGTCGCCTCTTACGACACCCACGGAAGGAGATGGGGTGGTGCTATTCTGGTGCGAGACCACACGCAAGCAATTGATGATTATTAACTTAATGAACTTTCGCTCTAGCGTTTTTGAAAATTTGACCTTCATGGGGTTGAAATGGGAGATGAAAGTTCGCAGCGAAGTCCAAACAAATTGTTGGAAAAATATTTTATACTGATTACAAGAACAGTATCCGAATGCTTTATAGAATCATATAATTTACCCATGACGCGCGTACAAGTGATAAACCGTAGTAGAAAAGATTTATCTGATTTTGGAAATATACTTTGCTGCTGTACAAGTTTTTTTAATAGAATACTTCCTTACCATACATTTTTTTAATGAAAAAGAGGACAAACGAGCGCAAACGAAACGAGGGTCACCTGATGTGAAGTGATCACTGCCACCCATATTCTCTTGTGAAGAGAAATCACAGAGGCGATGCCGGCTTTTAAGGAAGGTGTAGGCGCTTTTTTTGAAGGAACCCATGACTTATCGTCCCATCATTCCACAGCTTTGTTGTACGTGAAAGAAAGTTTCTTGAAAACCGCACTGTGGAGGATACATATTATTAAAATCCTTAAATGTTTCATTGTGACGGTAAGTTTTCTTTTCATCTAAATCATATAAATGTGTGCAAGATATGTGTAAACATCAAAAATGGTTTGGTAATTGATATACAAAAAACGTATCTTGCAGTTGTTTTAATAGTCGCATGGCAATACTGACCTGACCTTCTGAAACAGTAGAATTACACCAACATCTAAGGCGGGAGCACTTCTGATACGAATAACTACCGCCATATATTGCCATAACTTAGTTAATAAAAAAAACTTGAATCAATTATTTTCATTCTCACAATTTCCTTCACATGCGACAGTAAATTACTAGCGGACGTTCAACTGTGGATGCAGGAAACCAGGGGTACGAAAATCATTAATATTTTGAAGCCTCGGAGAAATCGTAGGTGTACTTGGTATCGTCTGTGATTTATCTAAGGCTTTCGGTCTTGTTCAGCATTCAACGCTGGTCAGGAAGCTATACCACCGAGGCATAAAAAGAACAAATTTCATTCTTCTGATTTCATATTAAAATAATAAAATTTAGAAAGTCGTTGTGAAAGGAAGTAAAACATGAGTTATTCAACAAAGAATAAATACTTGAATTTGAATTGAATTGAAATATGTGAAAGGAGATCTTTTTATGCATATAAGAGAGGGTAAACGGGGAAAAGGCACACGTGGTGAGGCAACATCCCATGGACATACGCAACACGTCCAGGGGTCAAGAGATGCATTTCCGGCCTTTGTGTTGGTAGTATTGCTTTAAAGTCCCTAAGTCGTATCGGTTCGGGAAAACTGCAGCCGGCCATTGATTGACAAAGTGGCTGTGTAATTACTCGAAAAACGCTGGATTGTAGAATGCCAGACGTCAACGTGTTGTGGGCGAATTTTCGCCTTTTAACGTAACGTCCGGTGGTGGAATTCGGATGCTGGTACTAATCCGAACATTTACTCTGAGAACTCCCGTGATAAATGCGGTAGAAGATGCAGAGATGATCGTTGATGATTCGAACCGCTGTTAGTTGTGTGTTGAAATGGAAGAAGCTGGAACTGGCTTAGAGGTGAGAGCAGTTCTCACTACTCATATGGGGATACCAATATTCTTTACCTGTTCTTCTACCTTGTTTACTTTAAAGATCGTCCTAATATTATTTTGTTAATAAAAAACAAACAAACAAAATTCTGTTATAACGTTCCTTATTTAAATAAGTGCATTACATTCCTCATTGTTCCATTGTTATAATAATAATAATCTTTATTTGCGAAAACTGCCACCAAATTTTTTACAAGTACAATAAATATGAACAATTAATCTAATATATAAAATTCTCGTGTCATGGTGTTAAACTTTGAACTCCTCCGAAACGGCTTGACCGATTCTCATGAAATTTTGAGTGCATATTGGGTAGGTCTGAGAATCGGACAATACCTATTCATCCCCCTAAATGTTAACGGTGGTTCACACGAACACTTTTTTAAATTTGTTTGATTATGAGTCAGCATTAAAAATACAAACAATTTCAAATTTTCACCCATCTACAATCAACAGATATTTTTGTATCGCGATTTTAATATCGGCAATACAACGTTTGCTGGGTCAGCTAGTATTTATATGAAGAAATGAAAAAATAACAATACAAATGTTAAAAAACAATACACAGAGGGATATTGATGCTATAAAAGATGGAAGGATTAAGTATTTAATAACTTAGAATGATAACAAACGAGGCAGCAGCGCGATTCGCAAAGAGGAAAGTTCTCAGCAAACGTTAGGACTTATATTCCTAACACTGATATTATGAACTTCCTAGATTTTTTTTCCGTGCAAGCTATTGTAGGATATTTAAATACTTATCGTATCAATCTTAAAACAAAAGATATAATATCACGTAGTGATGTGGATACACGCATTAACGTACATATGCTCTAGCTACACGTGTATATGTATATAAATAATCGCAATGGACTCCTAAACTAATGAATGGATTTTAATGGGGATTACTTCATCGAGTGTAGTTTAGTCCAACTTGAGAGATAGGATAGTTTTTATTTCGATTTGAGACCAATAATTATTTTTAATTCCAATATTTGTTTTGTATGGACATATTTTCTATGAGAAAATTTATTGACGCACGGTTTGACAGTTCTGTTGTGAAACAATGTCATTATAACAACAGGGAGCATATTTTACAAAATTGTTCTTGATGTTATGAAATATTATTGACAAATTCATACAAAATCTGTATTTTATTTATTATGTACAGAACAACGTCGGTCGGGTCAACTACTAAAAATATATAAATAAAAATGCATGAGAAATATAGATAAAATATATCCATTAAGATACCCATTCTCAACAGTAGTAGTACATTCAATTCAAAGGCAATACTTCAAGCCGGCCCACATTCTAGCGCTCTACAAAGCGCAGATCCGGCCACACATGGTGTATTGCTGTCATATGTGGTCTGGCGCACCCCAGTATCAGCTCGGTCCATTTTACGGCGTGCATCGCACAGCAGCTTGAATTGTCGGGGACCCAGTGCTCTGTGAACGGCTGGATCACTTGGCGTTGCGTAGAGACGTCGCTTCATTGTGTGTCTTCTACCGCATTTATCACGGGGAGTGTTCCGAAGAGCTGTTTAACCTGATTCGTGCCGCCGAATTCCACCTTCGCACGAGACGCCACAAGTTAGGATATCATCCCCACCGTCTGGATGTGTCCGCCACAGTGCGGTTTTCAAGGAGCTTTCTTCCACGTACTACAAAGCTGTGGAATGAGCTTCCTTGTGCCCTGTTTCCGGGACGATACGACATGGGTACCTTCAAAAAAAGCGCGTACATCTTCCTTAAAGGCCGGCAACGCTCTTGTGATTCCTCTGGTCGGGTGGGCGCCATGTGGGCGGTGGTGATCACTTAACACCAGGTGACCCGTACGCTCGTTTGTCCTGCTATTCCATAAAAAAAAAGTACTTAGTTAATTTTTGATCTTGCAATAATAGCTTTTTGTGGTTATTTTTAAAAGATCCGTTTGAGTGATAATTTGGAAGAGGTGGTGGCAACTGGCATGTTAATCCAACACTTAGTGCCTGCGTAGCCAAAAGCTACCACAAAATGTCGATGTGTGGAAGATTGGTATATTAAAGTGTCGTGCGAAGCGCGAGTATTATGTGGATTGTTAGCCTCGCTTCTACATTTTAGCTTATTAAATAGGTAAATGATGATTTCGATCTTTATGATACCGAATAGTAAATTAGCAAAGTGCAATTTCATACGCCTCCCCATTTTTAATAATGACTCTCTTTTCACTAACGGCTGTTTTCAATAACCTATCTATCCTTAGTTTAACTTACGGGTACATTGCTGTCACCGTTAGATGTGGGAGAGTCACGCAGCCGTCTTTTGACGTCAGCACAATCGGGCCAGACTCGTCCGGGTTAATTACCACACTCGCACAGAATACCGGCGTGAAGTAGCGGCCTAGTGCCGCTATGTTTCGCATAGGTTAGTGTCGAGGACCGGAGGCCATTCCCCCCCCCCATCCCCAACAAAGATTATGAAAGCGGTCCCTAAAGAGATAGTACCCCAGGAGGGTACCGGCTCTACCAGTGTCGGAGAACCCCTCCCCGAGCACTCTAGCTCGGGCTGCCCTTCGTATTCTGGGGAGGGCACAGTACCGCGCATGCGCCCGGGTACAAAATTGAGCAAAATTTTTTGCCTCATGCCGGGGTATGTGTGTACGTTAGGGAGGATATCTGCTGAAACCGATCATCTCATGGGCTGCGTTCAAGCGGCAATTGACGACGTGCTTGCACAGATCCCCTCCGCTGAAATCGTAGTCTTGGGTGATTTCAACGGGCACAATGCCGAATGGCTTGGATCACGTACCACAGACTACGCAGGGCGATCTGTGCATAATTTTGCATTGGCGTACGATCTGTCCCAATTGGTTGAGTCGCCAACGCGGCTCCCGGATGTGGATAGCCACATGCCGTCCTTATTAGATCTTCTGCTGACTACACATCCCGATGGTTACCAGGTCATTGTCGACGCCCCTCTCGGAACGTCCGACCATTGCCTGGTCAGGAGTGTAGTGCCTATACGACGCCCACGTCGCAGACCACCAGCGACCCGCCGCGTTTGGCACTACAAGTCAGCAGAGTGGGATAGGATGCGTTCCTTTTTTGCATCCTACCCTTGGAGCAGGGTTTGTTTCCCTTCGGATGATCCTAGTGCCTGCGCCGTTGCAGTAGCCGATGTGATACTACAGGGCATGGATATTTTTATACCAAGCTCTGTAATACCGATCGGTGGCAGATCACAGCCCTGGTTCGATGCGTCAGTTAAAGCAGCATCTGACTGCAAAAAACAGGCGTATCGAACTTGGGTTGCGGCGCTGGGCACAAAGGATCCGAACTGCATAGTTCTAAAGAGGAAATACAACCGTGCTTCCAGATTTTTTAAGCGGCAAATCACCCATGCAAAGTCAAAACACGTCGTCAAAATCGGCGAGCAGCTTTCCAGTTACCCGACTGGTAACTTCAGCCAGCCGTCCATGCCGCCAATGCACATGAGGAATGACACCCTGGCCCATACGGCAAAAGAGAAAGCCGATCTCCTGTGCGCTCTTTTCGCCTCCAACTCGACTCTTCACGACAACGGAAAAACACCGCCGACCATCCCCCGGTGCCAGAGCTCTATGCCTGAAATACAGTTCAGACAGAAAACTGTTAGGCGAGCTCTGTTTTCGTTGGACGTCAGGAAGTCGAGCGGGCCAGATGGCATTTCTCCAATCGTGCTTAGAACGTGTGCCCCTGAGTTGACGCCGGTGCTAACGCGTTTATTCCGGCACTCTTATTCCAAAGGCGTAGTCCCTGACTTATGGAAGTCAGCCCTTGTCCATCCGATCCAAAAAAAGGAGAAAGTTCGGATCCGGCAAACTACAGGCCTATTGCTATTACCTCCCTGCTCTCCAAAATCATGGAGAGCATAATTAGCCGTCAGCGCTTGGTATACCTAGAGGGTCACCAGTTGATCAACGACTGACAATACGGGTTTCGCCATGGTCGGTCAGCAGGTGATCTTCTGGTATACCTAACACATAGATGGGCTGCGGCTATTGATAGCAAGGGGGAAGGCCTGGCAGTTAGCCTGGATATAGCGAAGGCCTTTGATCGTGTATGGCATAGGGCGCTTCTCTCTAAACTTCCATCATTTGGGCTTCCCGAGAGCTTGTGCAAGTGGACCTCCAGCTTCCTCACTGGGCGCAGCATACAGGTCGTTGTCGACGGACATTGCTCGAACCCGAAGCCCGTGAATGCTGGAGTGCCCCAAGGCTGTGTCCTACCCTGTTTCTTCTGCATATCAATGATATGTTGGACACCTCCAACATTCATTGCTATGCAGATGACAGCACTGGTGATGCCGTATACACGGGCCATGCACGTCTCTCTCGGGAAATCGTCGACCAGTGCCGGGAGAAACTTGTGTCTTCTATCGAGTCCTCTCTTGAGAAAATCGAGGAATGGGGTAAATTGAACCTTGTCCAATTTAACCCCCAGAAGACTCAAGTTTGCGCGTTTACCACTAAAAAATCCCCATTTGTCGCATCACCGCTCTTCGACAACACTTCCCTAAAAGCCTCGCCTAGTATCGGAATACTGGGTCTCGAAATCTCGAGCGATTGCCAATTCCGTGGCCATCTGGAGGGCAAAGCCAAATTGGCTTCAAAGAAACTGGGCGTCATTAATACAGCACGGCAATACTTCAAGCCGGCCCACATTCTAGCGCTGTACAAAGCGCAGGTCCGGCCACACATGGAGTATTGCTGTCAGATCTGGTTTGGCGCACCCCAGTATCAGCTCGATCCATTCGACCGCGTGCAACGCAGAGCAGCGCGAATTGTCGGGGACCCAGTACTCTGTGAACGGCTGGATGACTTGGCGTTGCGTAGAGACGTCGCTTTATTGTGTGTCTTCTACCGCATTTATCACGGGGAGTGTTCCGAAGAGCTGTTTTACCTAATTCCTGCCGCCGAATTCCACCTTCGCACGATACGCCACAAGTTAGGATATCATCCTCACCATCTGGATGTGTGGCGGTCCTCCACAGTGCGGTTTACAAGGAGCTTTCTTCCACGTACTACAAAGCTGTGGAATGAACTTCCTTGTGCGGTGTTTCGGGGACGATACGACATGGGTACCTTCAAAAAAAGGGCGTACACCTTCCTTAAAGGCCGGCAACGCTCCTGTGATTCCTCTGGTGTTGCAAGAGAGTATGGGCAGCGGTGATCACTTAACAACAGATGACCCGTACGCTCGTTTGTCCTCCTGTTCCATAAAAAAAAAACCGTTTAATGACAAGATCTTATCTATCCATAGTTATGTACAATATAGTTATAGTTCAATGCTATAGGTCTGTCTGTCTATAGGTTATTGAAATGTAAGTAAGCGTAAAAGGATAGATTTGTCCTACGTCTAGTAAGTTAAACTATGGATAGATAGGTTATTGAAAACGGCCGTTAAGGAGTAACGTGGTCTCGACGCGGGATGGAGAAACAATATCGTGCACAAGCGTTTTGAACACGCTGTATGAGACATTAAGTATGCTCCAATAAGCTAATAATGGCTGCATCCATATAAATAAATTTGGAAAGAATCAAGGTTTCACAGAGGAGTACACGTAGGTTTTTCTTTATTGGGTTTTTGATGCGGTATAGTACTTTTAGTCTATAAAAGCCACTACGAACAATCTGAAGTATATATTTTTCGCAGCGTAAGTTTCCGTCTATGAGCAAGCCAAGATTTCGGGCCTCGGTTACCCTCTCTATTTGCTCATAATTCATTTTAATGTTTGGTTTACCAGTTATTACTTTTTCAACTTGATGCCGAGTACTTATACTCATATATTTGTTTTTTTTTTTTTTGTGTAAGGCACATTTATTCACTGCGGTCATAATAAAACTTACCATTTTAATTATTTATCATTTTATTTCTTCAATTATATTTTTTTTAATTTAAGAACAGCCGCCTATGAATATCCGCAGGACCAGGGTAGAAAATAAATAATAAAAATCAGAGATGTATAAGGTGGGTATGTTCTTTTCTTGAAGATCCTTAACTCGTATCGGTTAGGGAGAACAGCAGCCACGAATTGATTCCACAATGTGGCTGTAATGTGATTTTAGGTTTGGTCACGAATATGGGGATTGTGGACTATGAGACTTCAATAAAAAAAGCAATTTTTTTCTTTAGAGTTTTTTTTTTATGGAATAGGAGGACAAGCGAGCGTACGGGTCACCTGGTGTTAAGTGATCACCGCTGCCCTCATTCTCTTGCAACACCAGAGGAATCACAAGAGCGTTGCCGGCCTTTAAGGAAGGTGTACGCGCTTTTTTTGAAGGTACCCATGTCGTATCGTCCCGGAAACACCGCACAAGGAAGCTCATTCCACAGCTTTGTAGTACGAGGGAGAAAGCTTCTTGAAAACCGCACTGTGGAGGACCGCCACACATCCAGATGGTGGGGATGATATCCTAACTTGTGGCGTGCCGTGCGATGGTGGAATCGTGGAAGTGGTGGAAGGTGGTTTCGTCGCAATAATTTTGATTTTTTATTATTGTGCAAAATTCTCAGTAATCTGATAGACGTTCCAGCAATTTTGTAAAACATTTCATTTAGAGTACCCCGTAGATGTGAGCGTAAATCTATACTAATATTATAAAGCTGCAGTGTTTGTTTGTTTGTTTGTTTGAACGCGCTGATCTCTGGTACTACTGGTCCGATTTGAATGATTCCAGTGTTGGGTAGTCCGTTTATCGAGGAAGGCTATAGGCTATATTTTTTTCAAAATTAGGGATCCGTAATAAAATTGCTAATTTGTAACACAAGGTGTAAAATCGAAAGCCTATTTTTGCGTCCGCTGCAAAAACTATTTATTACTTATAAAACTATCGCGTGAATTATACTTTATATGGCAAAACAACGTTTGCCGGGTCAGCTAGTGTGTAATAAACCGTAATTCAGTATTCTGCATAGCAGTACTGTTTATATTAAGGATAGTTTTATCAGAAGAGTAATTACATGGTTACTGAACTGTGCCACTTAGACCTTATCTCCTATAAATTATTTCATCATTTAAAAATGCTGTAACCATATATTAAAAATATTGTTATTGTATGAAACTGTAGGTATGTGTAAATGTGTGTAGGTATTTAAAAATATTATTAGTTGTACAGCCACAGCTTGTATTGGCATACTTGTCGTTGAAACATCGAGCGATATTTAGTTGCGTGTAACTTTCAAAAGGGCTTGGGCTTGGCTTTAGGTACTCGGTAAGGCAAAACAGTAATTCTCTTAGGCGTAAGCGCGAATTCGGCTTCATATTCAGTTCTGTTCTAACATCTGGGCGGACGCGCCCCCGCGCCGTACCAGCTTCTACAACAAAGAGCGGTCTGAGTCATCGACGATCAAATCATCTTTTTTTTTCGAGAGGAGGAAAATACATTTACGTATTGAAGGCCCCGAGACGGGGCCCATATGTAGGGCTCGGGTGTAAACCCCCTACCGACTAAAAACCTCCTCTGTGCTGATAGCCCTGAAGGCTTTTACAGCGAGGCCGGGCGGGGGCCTTGGAGGTCGAAAATGTAGCTCACAGGTGCGGGGCGTCTCGGAAGGAGGCTCGAACCTCGGACCGCCTGCTCACTAGGCTTGATGGAGAGAAGATCACTAACGATCTAATTCAAATCATCTCTGACCGGTTTGATTCTTCGGCAACTGAAACATGTTAACGTCAGGCGCTTTACAACCACGTGTTTTGCGAGAATCTTTATGCCTCCCACAGCCAATTTTTGGAATCAATTACCAGCTGTTGTTAATTCGAATAGATATCCTTCAAGCTTTGATGATATTCCTATCTTAAATGCCAGCGATGCATCTCATAACTCTAGTATAGCCGATGTCCATGTGTGGTTGGTTGCGTCGCCACTTGCCATTACGTGAGCCCCTTTCCCGTCTTATATAAAAATAATAATAATTAAAGTATACTTACTAAATTGTGTTGATTTAAGACTATAATCTTTTAATTATTATGTTAATATTGACTTATCTGTTTATAATCCGTCTTATCGTATTGCTAGGTACCTCACGCTAGAGAAAACGTACGATTACCTCATTGACACTACTTTCATGATACCAATACAGTAAAATATTTGTATTAGTTTTATTTCAATTTCAATTTTCAATTTCAATTTCAATTTATTGCAATTCCATTCATACAGTCCTTAAATATAACATTTGGAGTTAATACTATAATTATACAAGGCAGTATTATGGATACCCAGTTTGGGCGTCGCAATTTGGTCTGAAAAGCAGACCGTAGTAGGGAGACCCATATTTTCATTTATTTTAGTATGGCTCGTTTAGGAAATCATTTACGGCATAGTAGCACTTTTCTAATAAAAAGTTTTTCAGTATAAATTCATTTTCATTATTTATGTTTCGAATTTTGTTTGGCAGATTATTTTTATAGACATTACATAAGGACTCGATGTATGTAGTACTAAATTTGACTGTGGGAGGTTTTATTTATTTATCGAAGAAGCCAAGTGACTATACATACGGGTCACCTGATGGTATGTGATCACCGAACCATACTCTTTTCACACCAGAGGTACCACAAGAGCGTTCTCGACTTTATATACGTCCATATTTATTAAATCAAATCAAAATCACTTTATTCATGGACGTCACGGAAATGACACTTATGAATAAAAAAAAAATTCTTCTTATTGAATCTACCGCTACTTCGTAAAGAGTTGAGCTAATGAGAAGAAGTAGCAAGAAACTCATTGCCACTGTTTTATATAATGATTTACATTTTCTTCGATTTACAAATCATTTCTATTACAATATAATATAATATGATGCAACAAACATATTGAAACGCTAAATAGTCAATGCCTTACAAGAGTATCTAAGCGAAAAAAGTAAATATAAATGAATAAAAAAGTTATTGAATACAGTAGTTGCATCATCCACACACACCGTAAATAAATAAAGGTATTCTGTGAGCATTTTATAAGGGTTTATAAATAAAATATATATATAATATAACTTTTAAGAAACTGAAGCCGAGGCAACAGGATCATCCTGCCACCACAAGCAGCGCACTTCTTCTTTTCTCATTTGATCTTCTTCGTGTTAAATCTATCAATTGCTCATCTTCTGTACTAAAACTTGACATCTTTACAATTATTTACCACTCAGCAACAAATGCGATACAAACGAAATATTAAAATTGTGGGAAATGGTGCGCAAGTTTTTTTTGCCCGCTCCAAATGTAAGGTCATTAGACAAATTCGACGTTCATTCGATGGACAGATGGCCTTTGGGGCAGTAAAGTCCTCGAATGGCGACCACGTTCCGGAAGCCGCTGTGTTAGTAGGCTCAACAAGACAAGGTGGGATCTCATTTTTAGAGAGACTGCAGATGAAATGAGTCAAGATAGTATTTGTCATAGTTGTCATTATGACGTTTAGCGCCATTTGTTGCCTCGGAGGTGGTATTTGCTGTAGACAGATGGTTTTGGCAAAATTTACTGACAGTGTCCTCTTCTTTTTTGGTATGTGTAGTTTTGGGTTTAATTTAGAGATTATTTGATCCCAGTTGTTAGATAATTTTAGACCGTCTTTTCCATTGAAGTTTGGGTGTTTTTTAATTTCGATGGCTTCACGTCTATCAGTCTTGGGAGAAATCTATTCTCTTTTACCAAAAATTTTGGTTGGTCGAACCGGATGTAGTGGTTATTTGTTTACATACAGCTGACTAACTACCGTTTTCAATTACCTATCTATCCTTAGTTTAACTTACTAGACGTAGACAAATCTATCCTTTTACGCTTACTTATATTTCAATAACCTATTGACTGATCGCATTGGACTATAACGGCCGTTCCCAATATTCAGTCTATCTCTTACTTGAGATAAAAATCACAATTATCGTTGAATTTTCATTCCCAATAAACTTATCGATGGTAACTAACCTAATCCGTACACGCCGTCTGTCAATGGGACATAGAAGTTTGTATGGAAATTGCAATTCACGCGTCCCAATATGAGGCGATAATAATGACTTATCGGGTATATTGGGACAATTATATTGGACATAACTAAGAATAGATAAGATCTTGTTAAACGGTGAGAGCATTGTATCCGTTAGTTAAACTAAGGTTAGATTTATAGAAAACGGCGGTTAGAGTGACGTCCGTGTTTGACATCCGCAATGTGTTGTTTAACGGCCGTACCCAATATACTATCTACAGATAGAGATAAATTACTACCTTCTACTGTTAGTTATTAGCTTTCAATAATCTGAAGCTGTCCCAATATACCCGATAAGTCATTCTTATCGCCTTATATTGGGACGCGTGAATTGCATTTCCATACAAACTGCTATGTCCCATTGACAGACAGCGTGTACGGATAAGGTTAGTTACCGTCGATAAGTTTATTGGGACAGAAAAGTCAACGATAGTCAGTTTGAGATATTGCGTTTGATTTGCTCAATGTAAGACAGGCCACAGTCACAGTCCAGCTTATAGACACCCGCATCATCCGTAAAAACAGTTACAATTACACGCGTTTGAATCCTTTTAAAGTGTTTTATTTAAATGTGTAACACTCGCGTAAATCAAAGAAAATACAAATTACACTAATCAAGAAGTGACTCCATCATTACAGACCTCAGCATTACAGAAGATGGCAGTCTAAAATTCTATCGCTAGAAAATTTGTAACTATTTGTGTGTCATGTAGCTTAAAAGTTATATATTATTATATAAGTTATACAAATAGTTTTCATGGCTCTGGTGCAAACTTGCATCTTTCGAATAACGACAAGATTGCTTTCTGGCCGCGATATGTATTTCACGTATGTTGGAAATCTCTTTTAACTGTTCTGTGACTTTAACAGATGTTATGAAAAAAACACGAGGATTTGGAGGTGAAAATTCGATCTAGATAGGCTGCGTCATCTTTTAAAACGCCTATTTCTGAGTTTTCACACTGAACACTCACAGGTTCTGTAAAATATGAAATGCACGTTACAAACTCGCATTGTGTACACTGCCTTATATTTAAACAATTAGGTACTCAATTATCGCTCAGTGATGTAAGTTGATAGTAAGACAAGTGTATTATCGTAAGATAAATATTATGGACTGAAAATATATCTCGGCTTGGTCTGAAATTAAAATAGTATGTTCGTATTTATTCGTTTATCCATTTATTTATTTATGCGGAAACCCAACATTCACACACTGATACATAAATTACTTAAAGAAATATATCTAAGTGTGCAGATAGTCGTAACTTGAAAGGTTACACATCATTCATTAACTGTCTACCTTTACTTGGGTTATAATATCATCATCAAAGTATTCCACAACGATCGGTTCTGCGCTGCCCTTATCCAACGTATTCCGGCGATCTTGAGCAGTTCGTCGGTCCATCTTGTGGGGCCTACCAACATCTTCCGGTTCGTGGTCGCTTTCGAAGACTTTACTGCCCCAACGGCAATTTGTCCGTCGAACTATGTGCCCTGCCCACTGCCACTTCAGTTTCGCAATCATTTGGGCTATGTCGGTTACTTTGGTTCTACTAGCATAGTCCTCTCCATTGCACTGTGGTATTTGAGATGAGAAGATTTTACGGAGCTTCCCTAACGCTGCCTATCCAAGTTGGATTCGACGAGTGAACTATTTCGCTAAATTGGACCTGACTAATTTAATTTTTTGGCCCTGGTCTCGTCGACAATTTCGAAAGTACAGTTTCCAATTGTTATGGGAGTAATGTTGATGCCCAGTCCATTCCAGTCCAGAAGCTTAAAGACATCTTCCGACGCAGCGGTGAACAGCTTGGGCGATATGACATCGCCTTGTCTGACTCCCCGCTGCAGTCGCATAGTCTTCGAGATTTGATCCTGGAGACGGACTGACACGGTATTGTTTCCATACAAACACTCTCTATGGTCTATGGTGCTAAATCCTTTTCGGAATCCGGCTTGTTCGGGAGGCTGGAAGTCGTCAAGCCTGCGCAAGAGGCGATTCGTGATAACCCTAGAAAACAGCTTATATACATGGCATAAAAGTGATGTGGGACTTCAAAAGCCTTAATTTTTATTATTTACTTATTTATTTATAATTCCTTACAGCTAACAAAATGAAAAGAGTATATTAAAAATTATACAGAATAAAAGGAATTAAAGGAATACTATTAAAAGTACAATGAGTATGTGACAAGTGTAGTTTAAGACAAAAACGAAAAATACTAAATAAAAGTTAAGATAAACTTACAACAAAAAATTTAATAGAAAGAAAAGAAGAAATCGTATCCATATTGAGTAACTGAAACGGTGTGTGGTGTGAGTGAATGTGAGAAGTGTGAGTTTTTGTTCGAATATAACGTATAAATAAGGGTGTGATGGTTAATAAATTACCCTGAATGTACTGATGATTAACTCCTGCAATTTAAACAGTTTAATATTAGTTTTTTGAACCTCAGACGTGATAAGTTGAAAATGTCGACGTAAGAAACTTTCTTATTATATATGTCAGGAATTCGAAATACAGGTGAATCTTTAAGATACTCAGTGGAAGCAAAGGGAATGTTAAATAAATTAGTATGCCTGGTACGCAATGTTGGTACCTAGAATGATATTTTGTTTAAGATATCTGGACAGTCAAATTTATTATGTAATTTATCAGGAGTAACATATCAATTGCATCTCTTATATCTTCCAAGGTATTTATTTTATGATAATGACATGATTCGTTGTAGTCTAAAGGAGTAAATTTAGTGAATTAAACTTTTTTCATAAATATCTTTTGTATTTTTTCAAGGTGGTCAATATCACATTGATATGAAGGCCTCCAGATAGGACTTGCGAATTCAAGGATGCTTTTTAATATAGCACTTTTAGGCACAAGATGTCATTGAAAGGTTCGCAAGTGCGAAGAATAAGCCCCAGATTTTTATAAGCCTTCTGTGTTATTATTTCGATATGGTTATTATGGGTTAGTTTGCTATCATGGATCACACCTAAATCCCTTATTTGAGTAATTTTTGGAATAATTTCGATACATAAAATATAATCAAATTTTATATTATTGTGCTTTCGTAATAATTTGACATTTAGCTATATTAACTGTTATTTTATTTACTTTATAAAATTGTGACAGTCTATTTAAGTGACCTTGTAACATAAAGCAATCGTTTCTTTGTGAAATCTTTTTATAAATCTTTTTTTCGTCAGCATACAGCAAGAAGTTTGAATTAGCAAAACAATCACTTATGTCATATAAATATATATTGTATAACAAAGGACCCAGGTGCGATCCCTGAGGTACACCGGAAGTCACCTCAACAAAGTCTGATCAAAAACCACCGACGACGACGGCCTGACAACGATTTCTTATATACCTACGATTCTGTCCATCTAAGAAGGTTCCCTCTGATTCCAACTGCGTATAGCTTCTTCAGTAGTATACTGTGGTTGACTTTATCAAAAGCATTTTCAAAATCTGATGTAATAACATTTATTTGTGTTCTATCATTCATGTCGCACTTAGCGGTATGAGTGAACTCAAGCAGGTTAGTTAGGACACTACGAGAATTAATAAAACCGTGTTGGTTAAAAAGGATGCATCGTAGGCAACTTCTATAAATATGATCGTAAACATGTTTTCTAACATTTTACGAAATATTTTCAAAACGGAGATACCTCTATAGTTACCAATATTTGTTTTTGATTCCTTTTTATGTATTGGTACTATTCGGGCTTCCTTCCAACATGTACGAAAGGTCCCTTCATTAATGGAGCGCTTAAAGAGTGTTAGTAGCGGAGGTAAAAGGCCTGATTCACATTTCTTTATAAAAATAGCTGGTATACCGTCAGTACCGGCGCCCTTCCGGATATCCAATTTACTTAATAACCTCTTTAATAATAATAAGTACTCTTTTATCAATCTCAATTGTGTGAAGATTTTCAGAAATATTTGACTCCTCTTAGGTCACTAGGCTGGAATACACTTTGAAAGTATTCATTAAATGCATTGCAGATATCATGTCCATTCGTAAGTAAACTACTTCCATAGTAGTAGTCTCCAGGATTTTTAAACTTTTTCCACCTAGTGTGAACTTTGTACTTCTCTTTTATAGAATTAATTAGAGCTGTAGTATACCATTTCGGGTATTGATGACGTGAGGAGATTTTTATAACAGGTATATGAGATTCTATGAGCGAATGTATACTTCTGTTAAAATTATCCACGGCATCTTCAACAGAGCCATTTAGGATATCGGACCAGTTTGTATTTTTTAATTTTAAATTTATCGTCTCATAGTCACCCTTAAAAAATTTCTTTACCACGCAAAAATGTTGTAGGGCTTTCATAAAAAAGTGTTTTGAAACGAGTTAGCGAAATTTTGTATATTCATTTGCACATGCAATAGGTGTGTGCGCGGTGGAAGCCCAAAATGCTTAGGTCACTGGATAAGCAGCGTCGAGCACAACTTTGCAGGAGCTTTTGAACATCTGTGGCGATAATCCTGATGAAGAAACATGGATTCAACACTATGATCCGGTGCCAAAAGAGGAGTCATTGCAGTGGATAGAAAAGGGGGAAAACCGCCACGGATGTTCAAAGTCGAAAAATGTACATCCTATCTCACTTCTGATATAAGTGCGTGAAGTGGTGTCCTGTTTTTGCAGGACAATGCATCTGTTCACTCAGAGCGAGTTGCAATGCGTGTCCTAAATTAAACAGGGTTTGAAATTAAGCACCCATAAAGCACCAAGCGATTATTTTCAATTTTAAAAGTAGAAAGACCTACGAGGAAGATTTCGGAGTGACGAAGAGATGAAGGTGGCAGTTGACGAGCTTCTTAAAAGCAAAGACGGAGAATATTTTTTATTGGATGAAAAGCACTTTATGGAAAATGTAAAAGATGTATTAGAGTAGATGAAGACTATAATAAATACTTTTTTTTTTTCATATCTCAGCCGTCGCTCGTTATCTAGTAAGATTAGCTATCAAATACAGAGCAGTATCGAAAGCAATGGAGAAGGCCTGGCAGTTAGCCTGGATATAACGAAGTCCTTTGATCGTGTATGGCACAAGGCGCTTCTCCCATAACTTTGATCATTTGGGCTTACCAAGAGTTTCTGCAAGTGGACTTCCTGCTTTCTTACTGGGCGCAGTCCCGTAGGTCTACTCCCTTTACCTCCCCCAGAGTCCCTTAAGCCCACTCCGCTTTCATTCCCCATACCATTTCCAACCTTCGGTGATGCAGTTTTCCATGGTGGCCCGTTTGCCCTCTTTTTCCACGAGAAAAAAAACTATTTGTATTGAAATAGTAAGTATTATTTTAAAAAAGACACCTATTTTAAGAAATACATAATTCAAATCTCGATCAAAAGCCCAATGGTAAGAATTCATTAGCTTTATTTTTTTTTTATTATGAGTGGTTAATATTAAAAAAACTCACTTGATTTTAATAATAATTTCATTCAATTTCTATAACATAATCATATCTCAGATGATATAGGGAAAACAAAATAACTAAAAGTAAAAGTGGCTTAATTCATAGTTTTGTATGTGTCATTCTTGCAGTAAACCGACGATGGGGTACATTCAGTAGTATAATAGACCACTAGCGGGTAAGTAGTGATTAAATGTTAATTGTATTGCACATCTACATCTGACTGGGGATATCCACAACTTACAACTAAGATACTTGATACATATAAGGCCTATTAGGGCCTGCAGTGCCAGAAAGTCGATTAAAATATGCAGGATTACAGGATGCCGGCTAGATTATGGGTACCACAAAGGCGCTTATTTCTGCCGTGAAGCAGTAAAGTGTACCATTACTGTGTTTCGGTCTGAAGAGCGCCGTAGCTAGTGAACTTACTGGGCAAATGAGACTTAACATCTTATGTCTCAAGGTGTCGAGCGCAGTTGTAGTTCCGCTCAGAATTTTTGGGGTTTTTCAACAATCCTGAGCGGCACTGCATCTTCTCGTCCCTTATTTTCATAAAAAAAGCTTCAAGGTTGGGCAAACAATACGCAAACGGCCACCTCATTCGCAGCGGAAAGCCTATCGTTTGTGAAGAACCGGCATTTTCATGGCGAGTTATAAAGTTATAATTTCTAACGATTTTTAATACTCGTACGCTATATTTTGAAGTTTTGTTTCAAGCAATGAATACAGATCATAATACAGCTCATTAGAAAGGTAAACAAGACAAAAAGATGTACTTTTTGAATATGCAAATAAAATACCGCATGAAACAATTATAAAGTATGATGTATTTAATAAAGCCTAGCTTTTATATCAGGCCTTATTTGCGACCAGGCCTTAATAAGACTATGTTTGAATTTTAACCGTAGCATGTTTATTTACAGATCGATTATCTTGTACGTGCTAATTGTCAGGTAAATTGATTTTTAGTTACCTATACTATTACCAGGAACACTGATGGTGTTGTTTATGTTCCTAGGCAAATTATGTTATAATGCTTAAAACCCTTATTTATTTATTTACAAGTAGGTACAATAACAGATAACAAGATAAAATTATCATCTAGTAACAAGTACAGCATATTTTTATGATCCTGATATCCAATTAAAATTGTACACATCATTCACGAAATGCAGTAAATTTAGTTACTTTGTTTAATTATGGCCTATCAATAAACTTTAAATATATTGTTTTTTTTTGAGAAGATATGTTTATTTGATATATTTTTTTTTTGATTAAATATGTTTTTTTTATGTATAATTCGTTATTTCTTCTTTATATTCGAATTTGACTAGCAATTTAAGCAAATTATTTAATAAAATAACGTTAAAAGTTAAGCTCATGGAAATACTTGGATGAAAGGCTCAGAAACACATTTTTTTATATAATTAGTACCTATTGTAATTACAACATTTCTATAATTTGTATGTCTATTGTTTGTAAGTGCATAGGCCTTGTTAAGTCATGTGTTTTAAAAAGTCCAAGGGCTAAGTGTTATCTCCGTTTATGTGGTTTTTGATAAAATTTTGTAGTATTTTTTCAATAATAATAATGTCCTGCAGTATCACATCGGCTACTGCAACGGCGCAGGCACTAGGATCATCCAAAGGGCCTTGCTTCAAGGGTAGGATGCAAAAAAGGAACGCATCTTATCCCAATCTGCTGACTTGTAGTGCCAAACGCGGCGGGTCGCTGGTCGTCTGCGACGTTGGCGTCAGATAGGCACTACACTCCTGACCAGGCAATGGTCGGACGTTCGGAGAGGGGAGTCGACAAAGACCTGGTAACCATCGGGATGTGTAGTCAGCAGGAGATCTAATAAGGACGGCATGTGGTAATCCACATCCGGGAGCCGCGTTGGCGACTCAACCAATTGGGACAGACCATACGCCAATTGCATAATTATTGTGTAGTCTGTGGTACGTGATCCAAGCCATTCGGCATTGTGCCCGTTGAAATTACCCAAGACTGCGGGGGTGGGAAAGGGATTGCCTCCGGTCCTAGACACCAACCTATACGAAACATAGCGGCATTAGGCCGCTACTTCACGCCGGTATTCTGTGCGAGTGTGGTAATTAACCCGGACGACTCTGGCCCGATTGTGCTGACGTTATAAGACGGCAGCGTGACTCTCCCACTTCTAAAAAGCCCTTAGTCGCCTCTTACGACACCCATGGGCCTGGGACTCGCCTATTCTTTTTACGCCCCGGGGAAAGTACAGAGCAAGTATTATAGGTAATAATGATAATTATTTAGATTAGATAAATATGTAAAATTAGAAAAATACGCATTTCAATTTTTCAATACAAACTGGCAATTTCACACTTTAACCCCTAATATATTATACCCCAAGTTAGAAGGTAAACAGTTGATGAATGATGTGCAACCTTAAATGATGTGATAACTAACTGCACACTGAGATATATATTTTTTAAGTAATTTATGTATCGGTGTGTGACTGTTAGGTTTCCGCATAAATAAATTAATACGAACATTCTATTTTAATTTCAGATCAAGCTAATATATATTTTCACTCAATAATATTTATCTTACGATAAGACAGTTGGCGTTGCGTAGAGACGTCGCTTCATTGTGTGTCTTCTACCGCATTTATCACGGGGAGTGTTCCGAAGAGCTGCCCAACCTGATTCCTGCCGCCGAATTTCACCTTCGCACGACACGCCACAAGTTACGATATCATCCCCACCATCTGGATGTGTGGCGGTCCTCCACAGTGCGGTTTTCAAGGAGCTTTCTTCCTCGTACCACGAAGCTGTGGAATGAGCTTCCTTGTGCGGTGTTTCCGGGACGATACGACATGGGTACCTTCAAGAAAAGCGCGTACACCTTCCTTAAAGGCCGGCAACGCTCTTGTGATTCCTCTGGTGTTGCAGGAGAGTATGGGCGGCGGTGATCACTTAACACCAGGTGACCCGTACGCTCGTTTGTCCTCCTATTCCATAAAAAAAAAAAAGAAAAAAAAAAAAAAAAGACACTTGTCTTACTATCAACTTACATCACTCGGCGATAATTGAGTACCTACGTAATTATTCGAAAGTATTCAAATTCCATTATTTTTAATCCTTTTCAATCAATATTTTTAACCAGGGCTAAGCCACAGAGTTCAATAAAAATATTAGTTGGAGACTTAGTCTACTGTTATTATTTCCCATTATCATTCCAATTTTCCAAGTATAAAATTAAGATTGATAAAGCGATTTTTATACCCTTAATGAAATATGATTCCAAAAATTTTTAGTTAAATGTCTAGAATGTGAAAAATAGTTGCGCTTTTACCATGGTTTCGTGAAACCACACAATCCATTTTTAAATAAATATTATGTTAAATTAAAAAAAAAAACGAATTTCAATTTTTCAGTACACATCGGCAATTTAATACTTTAAACCCTAATAATAATAGTAATCGCAATAAGAATTAGATTAATTAGATTGTATAAAAAAACGCAATTATTTTAATAATTTATTGTCCATATTATATCTATTGTTTTGGAATAGTTGAGAAATAAAATAATAGTTAGAAAAATCCATTGTTATTTTTCATGATTTTAAGTGAATCTGCAGTATACTAACTAATGTGTCTGAATATGTATAGACGTACTAAATTTTGAAATGCCGCAATGAATGTAAGCACATTGCAATTTGATTACAGACAGTTTGAAATTCTGCCACAGATCGCACCCTCATTGTAAGTCGTTAAGGAGTTCCATCATTGATCATCATATTCGACGACGACAATTACTCGACCATAACGACGTTATGGTAGGTGACACAAACATCCGGAAAGCATATAAAAGATTCCGCTGAGTATCGTTAATTTGCTCCTAGCAATTGTAGAGTTCCGTTACTTTGTCATGGATCCCAGTCAGAAACACCAAACTACCCTTGAAGTACATCGAAAGATAATCGAAATCAGTTGGCGTGATATCGAGTTAATCGTCCTTTTGTCGGGCACCTACTTTACGCAAATTTAGGATGAAATGCCATAATTTAAAATGGATGCCATTTTTAGATGGACCAAATTAAAATGGGACCACAAGAATCATCAAAATCGGTTCACCCAGTCGAAAATTCTGAGGTAACAAACATAAAAAATACGGTCGACTTGAGAACCTCCTCTTGTTTTGAAGGACATAACTAAATCGTTTGTGTATTCCGCGGTCGTCTGGAAAGCAAAGCCGGATCAATCAAGGTGGCCGCGTACTATTTATTAATTAATTAAATTTCTAGTGCTGTTAAAGCTAGAATTCGCGGACACCTTACAAAAAAATTATCGCGAGAAATGAAGATTCCCCCTAGGACTCTCTGATCGTCGATATACAAGTCATCCCCTAAATCAGTTAGAAAGGCTCGATGTTTGCTCTCACGATACGTGGGGAATAAAGTACAAAAATAACCTTTTCATCGACGAAAGATTAAAATAAAGCGGAGAAGAGTAGCCACCCAGGCGAATATTGTCGCGACAAAACCCTTGAATGCGCGCCCGTTTACCTATAGTGGCGCGATGTGCAATCGTCTGCGTCCGATTACCGATACAGACCGCGATGCGACGAATGGCGTGGCATCAACCCCGACGCCCGAGCAATTAGCTTTTCGCAAATGTACGTTGGAATTTCCAGCAAGAATCTGCACCTGGTCATAAGGTACGAACCCTACCCCAGTTTCGCTGGAAGACAACGCTCCGGGCTTTATGAGAACTGGAAAGTGGCCCTCCGACTTCATATTATCGCCAGCTTTAGAATACATGGCTTACTGTAAATGAAACGCCGACACTTAAATAAATCTCTAGAACAAGACTAAATTTCCCATGGAAACAGAATCATAATTACTTAGTTATTTCGAAAAGAATTCCATTCCACACCTTCCTTAAAGGCCGGCAACGCTCTTGTGATTCCTCTGGTGTTGCAAGAGAATGTAGGCGGCGGTGATCACTTAACACCAGGTTACCCGTACGCTCGTTTGTCCTCCTATTCCATAAAAAAAAAGTTTTTTTAAGATTACAAAAATAATGAATTTTATTTTTAACAAAACTTATGGCTAGTCTAGATAGATTCAAACAAAAGTGTGTGCGTGTAATCTTTACGCGCGATTGAAGTAAATCTTAATTATAATTAACTTAAGGAATAATTAACAGATACATAAATTTACTTTTTTTTATTTACTGAAAGCTCATAGACAAAATATGTTATTTTCGTTTGCCCTTGTTTGTCCCACCTTTTCTAGGACATGCATAACAAATATTCTTAAAAAGTTGAAAGACAAGAAGATTCAGTTATACCATTAAATATGTATATACTAACATTAATTAAAGCATTGCTTTTAATAGATAACTATTAAGCTATGCTATTAATATATATTATATGCTATTAAGAAATGAATAAAAATAATAAAATTATTAATATCACACATATCAATATAACGTTGTTATTGAATATTAACGAATATGGCTCTATGGGCCTTTTGCCTGTCCGATGGACGAAGAAAAATGAACGATTGTCGCAAACGTCAGACTGAGAACTTTTATTTATTATTTATAACAAATAAGACATAAATTAATAAATACACTTGGTGATTTTCAAAAAATATTACTGAGCAATTCGAAAAAAAAAATTAAACCATTAAGTTATAATGGTTAAAAATTGTATCAATTGACTTTTTTCTGCCGGAAGTACGTAAGAACGTAAGGAAGTACGTTACTTCCGTCAGAAAAATATTAGTATACTATAATATACTAGCTGAACCAGCAAACGTTGTATTGCCAATATTAAAATGGCGATACAAAAGTAACTGTTGATCGTAGATGGGTGATGGGTTTCGGAGGAGTACGGGAACGAACATTGTGACACGAGAATTTTATATATAAGATAATATAGAGTTACCCCCAAGTCACGCCTTAAGAAGTTTTACTTCAATAATTAAAACGACTTAGATAATTGATACCTCTAGATAGAGCCTCTTGCCTTACAGCAACAGGCCCGGTGTATTAATTCAGTGTGCGTGATAAGCTACGTCTTATACTCGCGATACGTACCTGTAACTTGTTTTAGTGTGCGTGCGTTGTTGAAAATAGAGTAAAAAACTTAAAAATAGAATTAAAATAACTAAGCACAAAATCAATAATTTAATTGAAAGAAAAACGCCTTACAATGTATGGGAACAAAATTTCGTAATGACCTCCACTTTACTCTCTATAGAAAGAATATTTCAAGTTTTTTTTTTTTTTTTAAGGAATACTGGGTCTCAAAATCTCGAGCGATTGCCAATTCCGTGGCCATCTGGACGGCAAAGCCAGATTGGCTTCGAAGAAGCTGGGGGTCATTAATAGAGCACGGCAATACTTCAAGCCGGCCCACATTCTACAAAGCGCAGGTCCGGCCACACATGGAGTATTGCTGTCATCTCTGGTCTGACGCACCCCAGTATCTGCTCGATCCATTTGACCGCGTGCAACGCAGAGCAGCTCGAATTGTCGAGGACCCAGTGCTCTGTGTACGGTTGGATCACTTGGCGTTGCGTAGAGACGTCGCTTCATTGTGTGTCTTCTACCGCATTCATCACGGGGAGTGTTCCGAAGAGCTGTTTAACTTGATTCCTGCCGCCGATTTCCACCTTCGCACGACACGCCACAAATTAGGATATCATCCCCACCATCTGGATGTGTGGCGGTCCTCCACAGTGCGGTTTTCAAGGAGCTTTCTTCCTCGTACTACTAAGCTGTGGAATGAGCTTCCTTGTGCGGTGTTTTCGGGACGATACGACATGGGTACCTTCAAAAAAAGCGCGTACACCTTCCTTAAAGGCCGGCAACGCTCTTGTGATTCCTCTGGTCGGGTGGGCGCCATGTGGGCGGTGGTGATCACTTAACACCAGGTGACCCGTAAGCTCGTTTGTCCTCCTATTCCATAAAAAAAATCTCATACCTGATTTTAAATTATGTCGTTTTTAATATGAATATTTGGATGTAAATGAATTATTAATGACTCAATAGTTTTTTTTTAATTAAGAGAGGGCAAACGGGAAAGAGTTTCACGTAATCGGGATTGGTGAAACAACTTCCCATGGACATGGCAACAACATGTGTCAAGAGTCTCTGCGTTGCAGGCCTTTGAGTCGTATCGGTTCGGGAATACAGTAAAATTTCTCTGTCGTAAAACATTTTCGAGGAGTTATATTTTAATTATTTTAGAATATCATCTTTTTATCTACAACGCTGTTGTTATTTATTAATATAATATTGACACACTTTTTACACAAAAAACTTTCCCCAATTATATAGCCTGTGTTATGGGTTACAAGACAATGATATATTTAATACAATATACTTACTTAAACATACATAAATTCATATAAACATACATAAATACATTTAAACATCCATGACTCGGAAACAAACATCCATAATCATCATATAAATGCTTGCACCTACCGGGATTCGAACCCAAATATAATATAATTATAACATAAGTGGTAAATGGAGTGTCACATGGATTATACCTTATTTCAAAATAGGATTTGAAACAATCTTCTTTAACGTCACAATCTATCAACCATTCAAAAGATAGCACATCAGATCAGACCGAAGAAAAAAAAGCGCAAGAAACACGGGGGTTTCATTTCAATTATGTAGTATCATTTACAGTCATTTTTATGCTAGTATTTTTTAAATAATAATTAACACCAGTGCCCAATAATATTTTAATAAAGAACTGTTTTGGACTTAGTAAAATTGACAGATATTTTATCGGCAGTGGTTTATAATAAGCTGCCTGAAATCATATTGTAATTATAAACGTAAATATTCCATATTGATAATACATTCATAAATCTATTATTCATAACTTAGAAGCCGTTAATCGCGTCATCAGATGTTTCCTTATTAAAGCACTAAAAACAAAAACACAAACTAATTAAACTCTCCACGTCACGCTTATCTTTATTACAATTTAAACACCTTAGAAACATAGAAATTACTCTTAAATAAATAATTCATTTATCAATCGCGAGTCAAAACACGACAACTTTCGAGAACTCACTGGCGTAAATGTTCGAGCGCGGGAAAATAGTTGTTATTTGACGTTTGACAACGCGCAAGACGGACGTATTTGTGTTTTTTTTTTTTTGTTTACGTAGTGCGAGGCTAAAGTGTTTTGTGAACGTCCAAGAGTGGTGAGTAAACGGAACAGGTTTTATTACAAGTTTGCATTTACATTGCAACATTGTGGATTCTGCAGTGCTTTCATCTTACATTTATGATACTAACTGTATCAAAACAACTCTTATATAAACTTACAAGATGTCTCATTGTATTATAATATTATATAAATTACTGAAAATGAATTCGTAAAAAACATAATATTTATTAGATATTTAAGTATATAGTTAGTGTTATATTCATGTGATAAATCTGCACCTAAAATACAAAAGCGATACAAAAAAATTATATAAATGCATCAAATTTTATGTATTTGGAATTATTATGTTGCTATGATAAGTAGATATTTAATGGTAAATTTTCAAATATATTAAACATGCGAAAAACATATTTTTTCTACGAGAATAAATAGGTTTTAGGTATGTATAAACTAGCTGACTTGGCAAACGTTCTTTTACCATATAAATAATTATATATGTACACATTCTTTGAGCTTCACCGAATCTATTACAAAAGATTTCATTGAGATCGGTTGAATATTTTAGGAGTTATTAGGGAACATACAAACATACATTCTCTTTTATATAATTATATAGATAGATAACAGAATATGTTAAAAATAGAAAAATTTGAAATTAGTTAATAAATAAAAAACGATGCAGTATAGAAAAAATTTAAATTTAGTTAATTACTACCAAATAAATAACTGTTGAATTACTTACAACTGATAAAGAAAACTATTTTGTGTAACAAATTAATTATTAATTTAAATATCTTCCTCGTGAACGGGTGCTGCTTGTGGTGTCAGGTCGACCAGTTATAGTTAATAAATCATTGTATTTGTTGGATGCAATTACTTATTGTGACAGCAATCACGACCATCATGTTCACTAAGCATCCTTACAGCAACAATTCAAGCTCTAAAGGTCATTAATTTTTATAAAATACTAGCTGACCCCGCAAACGTTGTATTGCCGATATTAAAATCGCGTTCTAAAGTAACTGTTGATTGTAGATGGGTGAAAATTTGAAGTTGTATGTATTTTTTTAATGCAAACTCATAATCAAACAAATTAAAAAAAAAATGTCATAAACATTAAAAAAAAATTTTGCGTGGACCACCCTTAACATTTAGGGGGATGAGAAATAGATGTTGTCCGATTTTCAGACCTACCCAATATGCACTCAAAATTTCATGAGAATCGGTCAAGCCGTTTCGAAGGAGTTTAACTACAAACACCGCGACATGAGAATTTTATATATTAGATATAATTTATATTATTTAAACACGATTCATATATTGGATATTTAGCACGTAATAAACTAATTTTTTATATATATTATGTTGAGTTTCTTGTATGTTCTTCTCACGAGCTCAACTTTTTACGAACATATGATGAATTCAGTAATTTAAAAGAAATACTTGTAGTGACGATTCAAAAGCACTTAGTTTAAGCGTAATTGAATAAAGTTTATTTGACTTTGACTTTACAATAATTGAGAAAAATGTAATAAAAAAATTAAAATGTTACGAAATATACTAACGCTTAATACAAAGTCAAGATACGTAAAATATAATTATGATAAAAAAGAAAGAAAGAAGATTAATTATGTTTTTTTTTTTAATTTTTTACTTTATTTGTATTTTTTATTATGTATTTTTGATTTATATATGTCACGAATATCAAATCACAGATTAATGAAAACTTACGTATTTTAAATCAAAGCAAGCCATTATTTCTTTTCATGCATTTAAAACGTAGAGGTAAATTATGTTGTTATAACTCTCGATTTAAAATAATAATAATATGTTTTAAAAATGGAACGTAAAATTTCGTAAGATTACTATTAGTATTATATCTTAGTCTAAAGTAATCAAAAGATAAGTAACTGAAGCTTATAGTGATCTGGATTAATGAAGACTAACGAAATAAAAAAATATGTTTGTGTGTGCAAGTCACACACGGTAGAAGTGAAACTTCTGAAAAAATTAAAATACTCACACTTCCTGTAAACTGTATATTTATAAATACATAAAAAAAAAGAATTAGGATTATCAAAAACAATTCAAAAACTCCATTTTCTTCTGAGTTATATAAAAAAAAAAACTAGCGAGCTAAATAAAAAAAAAACTTTGTATTGTATCTATTTGTTCTCAATTAAGGCGAAGAGTAAGCAGAAAACACGCAAACAAGGTGTTTTTAGACAAGTTTTGTGGTGAAAATACATATTATTACCGTCACTTTTATTCTCATTTGCACCATCAGTCCGTGAAGACGGAGCAGTTGTATTAATATTATGCAGTGAAGAAGAAGACATCAAAATACTGACGTTTTCTACCCCCTTATTCATAATAGTCTGCTAACTTAAAGCATTGCTAATTCTTACTCTGTCTTTTTCTATTGACCTAAGTCAGAATGAGAAAAAACACTACTAACCGGCTGTTTAAAGTTAGCGGACCATTATGAGTAAAGGGGGCTAGTGTTTAGTGTCTCGTGTTCTTGATCATAAATTTTAACCATTTTAGTTTCATGTGGCGCAACAATTTCCGAATAATGCCTTTTAGTTCTATCGGAATTAGAGTTATCAATAAAATTTTGCGCGGAGGCCATTTTGAATTTCAAAAATAATAACAGTATCCTTCTCTGCACCCTTGAGAACCTCGGATACGATATCCATATTGTTGAATTAATAATTATGCGCGGCGGCCATCATGGATTTCAAAAATAATCCCAAATTCGTTCTCTGCACCCTCGAGAACCTCGGATACGATATCCATATTTAATAGTCTACTTTCATCTCTCAAAAAGATTAAGTCGTTAAAAACATTTAATGAGTGAGATATCAGACTATATTATTTCAAAGTTTTTATAAAAAACATGTCTGAAATAGTTTGTTATGTGACAGAGGTCACATAACAAACGTAAAAGTGTGTAATTGTAAATTTTGTGAAGAAGAATAAGTACCTAGTAACTGTATATGTATGAACTGGAGAAGTAAAGAACGGCGGATAAATTATTACAACATTTTATGTTCTCATGTAAGTGACAATATTATTTTTTTAATGACAAATAAATATCTCGAAACCTAAACCTATATTTTTGAAATCATAATTTGCGCAGCGGCCATCTTGGATTTCAAAAATTATCCCAAATTCGTTCTCTGCACCCTCGAGCACCTCGGATACGATATCCATATTGTTGAAATCATAAATTGGCGCGGCGGCCATAATAATAGTTTTATCTATCTCTACTCTATCGTCTCGCTTTTTCGTTTCAAATCACAACGATTCTAAAGAAGTTTTACTTCAAAAAGTCAAGACCTCTTAGAGATACGTAATAGACCAAAAAATTTAAATTAAATAATAAATGATTAATTATGTTTGTAACCTTCTTAATCCGTAGCGACTAAAAGTGATTTGAATCTTCAAAGAGACCAATCAGGAATATTCTATGAAATGAATGTGTCTGACTAGCGCGAGCTAAATAAAAAAAACTTGGTTTGTATACATTTGCTCTCATTTAATTACTCAAATTTACATTTTACTAATATTAATAAAAAAACTTGCGCTCCGCCCTGGCTTCGCGCGCATTACATGTATTCATGTATTATTCAGATTAAACTTGTTGAATCACTCTGTGCACTGCTGAAAACTGCATTAAAATTCGTTGAAAACTGTAAAAGATCTATGCGAACAAGTAGCAGAAGCTACTTCGTTTTATGTTCTTCTATGTAGAGATACTCGTAAGTATATATAGTTGAACTAGTGACAGTGAAAGTATTATTTTAACCATAGAGAACGCTAAAAATGTGATACAAAGTCTTTACCTACAAAATTCAAGCCATCCTACGTTCTAGCGCTCTACAAAGCGCAGGTCCGGCCACATATGGATTATTGCTTTCTAGTCTCGCACCCCAGTATCAGCTCGAACCATTTGGGGACGGGGACCCAGTACTCTGTGAACGACTGGATAACTTGGCGTTGCGTAGAGATATCGCTTCATTGTGTGTCTTCTACTGCATTTATCACGGGGAGTGTTCCGAAGAGCTGTTTAACCTGATTCCTGCCGCCGAATTCCACCTTCGCACGATACGCCACAAATTAGGATATCATCTCCACCATCTGGATATGTCGTGGATGGCGGTCCTCCACAGTGCGGTTTTCAAGGAGCTTTCTTCCTACATTCCTCCTTCCTTCCAAGCTTTATTCGTACTTCAAAGCTGTGGAATGGGCTTCCTTGTGCGGTACTTCCAGAATGATTAAAGGGCTTTCAACTCTTGTGATTCCTCCGACGTTGCAAAAGGATGTGGGAGGTGGTGATCACTTAACATCACCCGTGACCCGTACGCTCGTTCGCAAAAAATCTTGTCAACATATATTGTGAAAGCATTTTGATAATTTCATCCATGAGTCCATTCAATTTGATGCTTAAGTGAACATGTACTTTGATTATCTGGCTGCACTCAGAATTGTATTTTAGAATCAATTCTACTCTAAGATTTTCCGCTCAGCTCAATGTTCCGGATTGTAACTTAGAATCTTTACTCTCGGGGTTCTAAGGCTTAGAATCTACGCTAAAACACTACAATTCTCTGGATTAAAAAAAACACTAACGCCTTTAAAATGGTTGTTTGCTCCAATGGTAAACAACGTACTATTCCTTTTATTGCGTGATTTTGTTAAGCATATGCACAAGGGCTTCTCGAAGCCAAAAATGTTTATAAAAATAATATATTATTTAAACTTAAATTTATAACTTCTGAAAAATTTACGCAATTTATTTTCCAACTGGAATTTATTCTTTCAAGTGTTTGGATGTCTCTAGAATTGAAATTATAAATGATAGAGATACCTTTTACCAGTGGGAGGCTTTTTTGCAACGGATGCCGGCCAGATTATGGGAACCATAACCACGCCTTTCTGCCGTGAAACAGTAATGTGTAAGCATCACTGTGTTTCGGTCTGAAGGGCACCGTAGATAGTAAAATTACTAGGCAAATGAAAATTAACAACTTATGTCTCAAGCTGACGAGTGCAGTTGCAGTGCCGCTCAGAATTTTTGGGTGTTTTAATAATCCTGAGCGGCACTGCATTGTAATGGGCAAGGCGTATAAATTACCATCCTGCTCGTGTCATCCCTTATTTTCATAAAAAAAAGATAGAGTTCTGAAATTTGGGTAACTTGGACATGTTAAAAAATTGGGCGATATCACGTTTGTTGTATGGAAGCCCCCTTAGATATTTGTATCATTCTTTTTTTTTATACCGGCAACAGAAATACATCATCTTTGAAAATTTCAACCGTCTAACTCCCTCGGTTCATGAAATACTGCCTGATGACAGACGCACAGCGCAATCTTAGTAATCGTTTTTACCCTTTAGGTACGGTATGTTTAAAAAGTGCGTACACCTTTCTTAAAGGCTGGCAACTTTTTTACATCTTAATATTATGCTAATAACAATTCCAATGTTTTATGTGCTAATACATACTTTGTATATATTTTTCTAGACGGCATTCTGTGTCGAATAATACATCGCTAATTATTTTTAAAAGCTTTATCTAGAACGTTTTAAACTTGTTGACGAACTAGCCTATTATTGTTATCGTTCCTTGACACGTGTAAATTGAAGTGGATTGTAACATTCATGAAAGAATCATAGACACAACGGACGAGTAAATTTTTTCTCCCTTAAATAATTATATTATATGGCCACAAATACATTAAATTTAAATTACATAGTATTGTTTTTAAACTTTTTCACAATGCACAACGGCATTTTTAAAATATTTTATTGAGACGCAAACTGATCTGTCACAGACGATAACAATTCTCATAATGGCCGCCTATCGGCCTGTAGTAGTGTAAGTGTGTGCGTAGGGCTATGTATTTAAACGCTTACCGGCTTGTTTTGGTGCTACACTGTTATGTAAGGTGACACGGAGTCCTTATTTTTTTACTAGTCCGTGCATAGACACATAAACACATAAACCTTATATAAAACGTGTAAGAAAATAAAGAATATTGAAAATAGCCACTCTTGGGCCCAATGGGCTTATACCGATGACCCACATAATCATAATAATGGTGAATATATATATAATATATATTGACACACTTTTCACACAAATTATCTTGCCCCAAGTTAAGCATATATAGCCGGTGTTATGGGTTACAAGACAATGATATATTTAATACAATATACTTACTTAAACATACATAAATTCATATAAACATACATAAATACATTTAAACATCCATGACTCGGAAACAAACATCCATATTCATATATATATATATATCAGTGTTTCAATGTGTGGCCTACGCCCCACAGGTGGGCAATTTTAAAATGGACTCAAAAAAAAGGCAAATTCAAAGAATGTACAAGATAACTTTTAATACCGTTTCCATCTTCATATTATGCCGAATGTTGATTTAGTGCTGTAAATAAATAACTGATAAAAAAATAAATCGATATGATATAACGCAACGCGAAGAGTTGAGATTAAAGCTAAGTATTTGGAACCTAACCGCGGGTGCAGTGTCCGAGACCACTCATATTATGTATCACGAGTAGGGTTAATATTTATAAATTTGAAAATTCCTTACAAAAGTCTGACATTTCGATAAAAGTCGGGACTTTTTAGTTGTTTACATTTCGTTTCTCGTAAAGACTTATTTGATACTAGTCAGGTAAACTTAGGAGTACCGACTGGCTCGATATATGGACCAGTGGGATATTTAATGCTTGTTAATAGTGCAGTTAATGTGATTAAGACATGTCGAGTATTTATGTATGCAGATGACATGTGCTTGCTATACGCGTCTAACGACGTGGAAGAGGCGCGTGATAATATCCAAATAGATTTTGAAAGCCTAACTAAATGGGCACACGATAATAGCATTATTATTAATATGGACAAAACAAAATGCATGCATATTTACTCGCCATATAACAGACGCGCTAAGACAGTCCAATACAAGGATATTGGTATATTGGGGCATAGCTACGACTGCCTACACAGAGATAAATATGCGTGCGCATGTAGCTATATTCAATATGTAGAAAATTATAAGTATTTGGGATTGCATATCGATTGTAACTTCAATTTCAAAACACATGTGACAGCGGTATGCAATAAACTACGGTCGGTTCTAGGGCAGTTCTATCATCTCGAGCCCGTGCTGAACAAACATACAAAACTGGTAGTATATTATGCACTAGCTGATTCAGTCTTAAGCTATGGTCTAAATATTTACGGTAAAACGTTTAAGACTTACTTAAACGAGATTGAAAAAATTCAAATTAGACTATTAAAACTAATAATTGGAAGCAAGGAAAAGGAAAAATACGGAAAAAATTATGACAATATATTTAAAGACTTAAAAATACTGCCAGTAACTAACAAAGTAAACTATTTAATAACAAAAGAAAATTATTACTCAAATAGATTTAAAAACCCTGTTAATCTGAGGGAAAATTTGAGAAAGAATATCAGGAATATATATATAATACCAAAAATATGTAACTACTATGGGGAAAGATTAAGGGAATATGTTGTGCCAAAAATTTTTAATAGTATAGAATGGTTAACCTCTCTTAAGAGAGGATAAAAAAGACTGTAGAGTAGTACTTAAGAAAAAATTAAAAGAGCACTTTCTTAACGTCTCCACATAAGCCTTAATATTTAAAGTAGTATAGTTTAGTTATATGTATACAGGTAAGATTTTAATATGTTTTTAGGAATATTATGTATTGATAACTAAGTAATGATATGTGTGTAATCTTATATGTGTATTAGTAATAGTGTATAATATAACGAATAAATTAGGCATAATTTATTATAGATGCACAATAGTATAATATTGTCTAAGAGCGTAAACTCGCCAACAAACTGTTGCAACAGTTTGGCGAGATGTAAAATTTAAGTACCAACTGTGCATATATTTATGATTAAATAGATTTATTTATAAAAAAAAATATCGAAGAGCTGTTTCACCTGATTCCTGCCGCCGAATTCCACCTTCGCACGACACGCCACAAAGTAGGATATCAATCCCCATCATCTGGATTTGTGGTGGTCCTCCACAGTGCGGTTTGCAAGGAGCTTTCTTCCACGTACTACAAAGCTGTGGAATGAGCTTCCTTGTGCGGTAATTCCAGGACGATACGACATGAGTACCTTCGAAAAAGTCATCTCAATCAATCAAGACACGTGTCGGTTAATAACAGACACAATAAACATATTAATACAAATGATTTAAGTTTTCCTTAGTGTTAATTCCGCCAATATTTGTTTTTAACGAATTCGACACGTGTTCCGCCTTTACACGAGGCAAAATAAAGTAGTTAATATTAAGTTAGTATTAAAATTTTGCCCCATCACCTTTGTTACGTATCTCATCCGGGGGTAATACGTCACAACAGCCGACCAATCACAGCGCGTCATTTCATGGGACGAGGGTATAAAACAGCGGCTTCCGGCTCATATGATTTAGTCTCGTACCAGATTTTGGCGAGACAACACGTCCTGAGGATGCCTCGTGTAGAGGCGAAACACGTGTCGAATTGTTTAAAAACAAATATTGGCGGAATTAACACTAAAGACAACTTAAATCATTTGTATAATTATGGATTTCCGCAAAGTAACGCCTACTTCAATAAATTTTCAAACATATTTTAGATATAACTAATATATATGGAGCTACCCCTAGTATCCTATAGAAGATAGAATTCTTTAAGGAAAACTGCACAATGAGCTAAAACTGCACAATGAGATAAAACTGCACAATGAGATAAAACTGCACAATGAGCTATAAGAAATTTGACGTGATATAAGTGTAATATTTTAATTAAAAAGAGGGATCTGACCCCTGCTTGCTCACCCCAACGGCTTCGACCCTTAACAGCCCCCAGATAAAAGAAACAAAAATATTATACTCAAGTCAAGCTATTTATAACTACTAAGATGGTATTGACAAAGAGATTGAAACAGTGTGGCTATCTGTGTGGTAATATCTTTCAAACTTCTACCAGTTAACAGAGAAAATAATTGTATTTTCTCTCATCTCATCTCATTGCCGATCGGTTGATTATTAATAATAATAAATTCGCTTAAGCGTTGCGTGGCTATGTGGGGAGTCAAAATGTGAAATATCTGCGGATTTATGTGATTAAAATATTCACCAGTGGGAGGCTCCTTTGCACAGGATGCCGGCTAGATTATGGGAACCACAACGGCGGCTATTTCTGCCGTGAAGCAGTAATGTGTGAGCATTAATGTGTTTCGGTCTGAAGGGCGCCGCAGCTAGTGAAATTACTGGGTAAATGAGACTTAACATCTGCGCAATTGTAGTGACGCTCAGAATTTTTGGGAAGGCTCAGAATTAACAATAGCTGAACGTCCTGCTCGTCTCATCCCTTATTTTCATTAAAAAATAAAATTATTATAGACTACTGTCTAGTCTAAAGTTTGGGGACAACAATTTAGCCTTGACGTTTAAAAGTTGGTAATTTCATTGAGATGTCTCTACGGCGTCATGGTTAAATATTTACTTGAAATTATAATTGTGTTAAAAATACTTAGGCAAATTTTGGTCTATGAAATAAATCATCTAGATTGAAGATATAAGTGCTAATACTCCGTCAAATCGATCCATATTTTTTTGTCCTTTCATTTTAATTATTCGACATCCTTTTTTATCAACTCGACCCGAATATGCCCGATAAATAAAATAATTAGACTAAGGAAAGTTCGATTTAAAAATTAAGTAAGTATCTACAGTATTTGTAAGTGTGTTCTAGCCTTTAGTTGGCTGACCGATTCTTAAGAATATTTTACAGAATATTTATGACAAGTAAATGGTCATAAGTTCCTTTTAATGAATCACATTACCTTTACAAGGACTTCAAGGTTTTTATTTGTATCGAAAAGGTATTGATATTTCCGCGAGCCTTACGTTATAAAGCTTCTAGTATTTATATGTATCTCCAGTTATCTTAAGTTTTTATATGACTTTATTATAATCCTCAAACCATTAATTTTCGGCCGTTCCGAATATAATATCTACAAATAGAGATAAACAACTACCTTCTACTGTCATTAATTAGCTGTCAATAATCTGAAGCTGTCCCATAATACTTGATAAGTCATTCTTATCGCCTTATATTGGGACGCGTGAATTGCAATTTCCATATAACATTCTATCGTAAGCTATACGTCATCCCATTGACAGACGGCCTGTACGGATAAGGTGAGTTACCGTCGATAAGTTTATTGGGACAAAAATTTCAACGATAGTTACGATTTTTATCTCAAGTAAGAGATAGACTAAATATTGGGAATAGCCGCAGTAGTAGTGTATAAACACTTTAATAATAGCACAATAATCTTTAAAGTCGAAAAATTGCAAACAGTGCCAAAGAATATGTAATAGTAGAAGTACAGAATGCTCACTCCGCAAAATCAATTAAAGAAATAGGGTCTCTTGCAGCCAATACAACTTTTTTTTATTACAATTTTTTTTAAATAAATTTCGTTTACTTCAAAGATTGCATATACATTTTAGTGGTTGAGACTTCCCAGCAAGTTGAGTTAGGACACTTATTTCGGGAATATCTCGCAACTTCATTAGTGGGTTATGTACCCACATGCTTGTAATAAAGTACTTGATAAACAATAGAGAAATGAACAAAAATGATTAAAGACAAAATTTTACAAGTATCGCACAAATAAAACATATCTGAAAACTAGATGTGTGTGTATGTGAGTGCGTGCATGTGGGTTTGAGTATGGACTTTTAATTGGGTTTCAACTTCCATCTACAGACTGCGTGTGCTTGTCTTGTCAGTCTGATCAGAAGATTTTCCACTTCATCATAAGCAAGACAAGTTAGCCAACGATTTAAAGCTTTTCTGCAAAGATGTTATGTCATAGGATATATTTTTAGGTCATGATTTATTTTATTATATAAGTACGCTAACAGCCAAACTGTTGTTCATCAAAAGTAGTGCGGACAGTAAGGGTGGGAGCTACATCATCATATTTTCTTCTACTGATCAGTTTCGCTTTATCTAGCGGAAGTGACTAGTGGACGGCTAAAATGATGTTTAGTACATAAAATTTCCTATTTGTCAAGAGATTTTTAAAGGTTTGAAGTACATGACTTTCAGAACTAATCTTTGAGCTCTTTCCAATTATAACAGGGTAATCTTTGTTGTGCCTTCCCATACCAGGATGCAGTAGGTGATCACTGATTGAGCCAAAGCGATGTATATGTTATTAAGGACTGTGCTATTCATAACGTGCCGCAGAGATTTAAAATCCAGATAAGTTTTCTCACCCTGGTTATGATCAGTTCCATTTGGGGATGCATAAACTTTCGACTGTAACAAACATACACACTACCTATTTGATAACCTTCTTCTTTTTTTGATCGTCGGTTGTAACCTATTATTGAATCACTTACATCCAATGCGTATTTTATAGAAGTTGCGTCACATGACAAACAAACAATAATATGTTATCGCTGGTTAAGAATATATCATATCGAATTTGCATAAATACGACTAAATAATAACTTTGTAAGGGTACGTTCACATACACTGCAGTCGAACGACACGTTTTGGACAACGATTTTTATTCTTGAAGTTGCAGATTAGAATTTTTGTTTGTTTTTTGAAGCTTAGGAGTTGTGCAAGTTTATACTACTAGGTGACTACTGGTCATAATCAAAATACGAAATGTTAGCAGCACCATGTTAATCTCTCTGATTTTCTTAACGGTGTGTTTAACAAGAAAACTTCCTGAATCGCATAATGTTATGGAATTTCTGGAACTTTCGGAACCAGACCTAGGGATCTTTAGTTCAGAGCATACTCTAACTCCAAAGGCCGGTGACGCATCACTTGAACTTAAAGCTATATTATATAGATAGGGAGACAAAACCTTTATTTCCCTCACTATCGGGGAAGCTATTTGTCAGTCTCCTACAAAAAAAAATTGGGGAACGAGGTGTCATGAGTGCCTTTGGCTAGATGATTAATTAGAAACAAAACTTAGAACAATTACATAAGCTTTAAAGATACTAGTAGTTATATTGTTATTATAAAATGGAATTTCATTTTTATATATAATTCCAATTTTTAACAGTGGGAGGCTCTTTAGCACAGGATGCCGGCTAGATTATGGGTACCACAACGGCGCCTTTTGCTGCCGTAAACCAGTAATGCTTACAGCATTATTGTGTTTCGGTCTGAAGGGCGCCGTAGCTAGTGAAATTACTGGGCAAAAGTGAATTGTAAAGTGCAATTGTAGTGCGCCTCAGAATTTTTGGGATTTTCAAAAATGCTGAGTGGCACTGCATTGTAATGGGCAGGGTGTATCAATTACTATCAGCTGAACGTCCTGCTCACCTCGTCCCTTATTGCAATAAAAATGATCGAGTTCTCGTGTCACTCTTTAACGCGATCTATGATGGTTTAGGATCTATAGAATGTTTTATTGAATAAAGGCAGTATATTATTCAGCTCATGACTTTTATTAACATGTCCCACGGAACCTCGACCGATATCAGATGGCGACCGTGACAGAACGTCGGCATATAAAATTCTCTATAAATTAATCACAACAGCATTAACGCGGCCTGTGTGAAACCGTCTTTATAAACCAAGAAATCTTGCGATAGCAAATAATTATGAAATAATTGATAGTAGCTTATGGAATTACCACTTGTTATTATTATCTTGAGATAGTAGTAATGAGAAAATTTAATAACACATGTCGTCAAGGCAAGTAAGATTTTTTTTAGAATGTGGCCTATGTAGGTCATGTAGATTAATTACTATTACTAGGGGCCGCTCGTGAATATCTACTAAACAATTTATATATTTACTATTTGTAAAGCACATTGTGTGTCAAATAAAAAAAAAACATACGCCGTGTTTCATGCGATAGCCAAGTTAATCTATTTATTTAAATATTGATACTATAATATATTAAGTTAGCTAACTATGTTATAATATAAGACAGAAGGACCCTTAAGTTGGGACTGAATAAATTGACCGACTTGGTATTACTTGGATCTCACAACTTTTTACGAGAGAAGAACTGAGTGAGTTACGAGACTTGGTTCTTTTATAAGCTATGTTTTTGATAGCATTTTATTGAACGAGTTTCGTCCGTCCCGCACCACGTCGCCGCCTCAAGCAATGACATTTCTATGCCGCAATCGCCTTATAATTCGTAGTATTTAATTGTAGAAAATTATGTATATTGCGGATTTGAACATCTCTGGCTAGAACATATCTGGCTCAATTAGACTCATAAGAGTCTAATTGACTGCTAAGAGAGAGAGTGAGAGATAGGCTTTGTAAATTCGCTGCCGGGTCAGAACTGGTATTAAGATAAGCCGGAACAAACATATAGGCAGACCTGACTGGCAGACAAACAGTTTCTGTCTATTCATGTGATAGGCGATTGTATATCAAGGGGGCAAACAAGTATTTTAAAGGCGAGAATGTTTTTGAATCCATAGTGAACTCGAGTTTGTTATTTCCTCTCACCGTAGATACTCTACTTTTTATCACTCTCTATGAGGAAAAATGTAAGTGTAAGTTAAAACCGATACGTCATTTCATAGTGTCTTCTAGCGCAAATAGTACGCAAGTGTTCCGATAAACTATTTGATATAATTTCTGCCGCCAAATTCCACTTTCGTTCGACACGCCACAAACAAGGACATCATTCCCACCCGATGGTGTGACTTAGACATAATTAAGTAAAAATTAAATATCGTATCGCAGGTGGAAGGCGGTAAAAGGGGAAGGGGGGAGGCTGGGAGATGTCCTCTGTACCCTTGTACCATGAAAAGATATCGCACCATTCTCTTGAAAATCAAATTAATGTAACCTATCCTCAAAACAGAAAAAAGTTACTTTAAGTCCCATATTATTTAATAAAACCACGAAAGGGCTCTCCTTCCACCTAACCTGTCCCAGTTGGGATATGAATCGAGTCTGAAGCTCGCACCACTCGCTTCAACATCATAAGTTCTTCTGGTGGCATCACTTATTATCATTTCGGAACCAATTCTGGTATTTGATCTGGTATGGATGACAATTCAATCCCGATGGATGTGTGGCGTTCCTCCACGGTTTGGTTATGAATGAGAAAACAGTAAACAAACGGAGTCAAATGGCAAAAGTTAACTGATAGTGAACTCTTTCATGAACCAGAAACAGAAAACACATTATTGTCTAGATAATAATATGAATGCATCGATTTGTTAGTTCAAGTTAAATAGGCAGGGTGTGTGTGTATTAATACTAAAATTGTATTGTTTCAGTTAAAATGGAGATAGAAAACGCGAATTGTAGAAGCCGGTTGTCTGAATGTGTTCACAGTTTGGCGTCAGGAAACTATTCTATAGAGCGACCACTAAAAGTTGATATGTAAGTAAAGTAAACCACATTCTAGAATCTTCTCTCCTATAAATCAAGTCAATAAAGAATCTTATATGGCGGCTCGTACCGATTGCAACTTTAGCAGTACAGTTAGCAAAATAAGAAATAAATTGTTTCGTATACAATTCCGTTCTTCTATTGACCTAAAGATAAGAGGACCGTACAGGTCACCTGATGTCAATCCCCGCCGCCCATATTCTCTTGCAACACCAGAGGAATCACAGGAGAGTTACCGGTCTCTTAGAAAGGATTACTCATTTTATTAAGGCACCTATGTCGTATTGTCTTATAAACGCCATCAAGGAAGCTCATTCCACAGCTTGGTTGTACGAAAGAAAGTTGCTTGAAAGCGGCATGGTAAAGAAAGATGGTGTTGTGATTGCTTCCAAATTATCTTATGTTGGTAACTCAGGATTGTTTGAAGTGCCAACCAGTCACACAAGGTAGAGGGAGATAAGGATAGACGCCGGACGCTCAGAAGAAGAGACGCTAATTTGCACCCGCATAGTCCTAGACATTTTTTGTTGATATTATATCAATTATAACTTATTAGTCTCGCAGTTACTATTACTTCTTTTGTAAATCACATGCACAACATATAATAAACGGTGCACGCAATAAGCTGATTAAAGATGGAGTCAGTGATTTCATTTAAGTAAAGCTTCCCGACTCTACAATGTTGTGTCTTTATTTGCGTATTGATTTTTTTGCACCCAGTACTGCAGCGTGTGAGAGTATTTCGGGTGTAACCGAGTATTTTGTTGTAGTAATTCAAATGTAATTATTTAGCAAAATAATTAATAACGGTACACAATTTTGTTAATTAAAGTGAAATATGACTCTCCATCCTTTTTAAGGATGTTGTTATTTGGACAGTCTTTCACTGAACACTTTGTCATTGCGTGGCGTTGTATTCAAAGCGCGGTGTAAACACATCTGAACTAAATCTCTCCCTTAAAGACACGTAGGTTGATCCGTTGACCGAAACAGCGCTTGGGTTTCCAGAGCAAATGCCTTGCGGTTAACTTCATTAACATGTATATATAAATATATAGTATGGCCTGTCGGTTTTAGGCAGAATAGACCGTGATACTCAAGAACGATGAGGATGTGATCTTGTTTTGAAAATCTAGGGAAAATTTATATTCCTGCGTTATGTGACGTATTTATTATTTCCGTTATCCGACAGTTCGTTCCCTAAGTCGTTGTTCTGATTTTTACTCAATGCATTTCATTTAAAGTATATTATTTTCAGAGAAATACCTTCCTTGAAGATTCTGATAGAAGAGTTACACAGGGTGTTTGAAAATAATTACGTGAATATACAACATGTACAGAAACTTATGGCTGCGTACAAATCTAATCCCAAAGACTGGAAGAAGTTTGCGAAATTCGATCGATATCGGTAAGTGATTTTTTAAAAAGGCATTTATTTTCTCGAAATTGATTCCTTTAGAATTCTTTTTGATGTCATTTCTAATAACTACTAGATACTACTACCGCTTCGGAAACAAATGGCGCTCTGAGAGAGAAGAAGCGGCGCAAGAACTTTTTGCGCTCTTTTCAATAAAAATATACATTATTGTGCAGTCATTTCTATCGCTATAAAATAATCGCAATCTAGTTCCAGGCTGTCCGATCATTTAGATTATCATATTATTATATTTTAAGTTATCATAAGGTTTTGATCATTATCGGCGGACAAACGTAGCTCTCACTCATTGGTTAGTGAAGATACATCATGTTCGTGATGGATGTCGTGTTGCATTGCAAAAAAAACTTGAGTTTTATATAATTACTGGCTGACCCGGCAAACGTTGTACCTATTGCCGATATTGAAATCGCGATACAAAAGTAACTGTTGATCGTAGATGGTTGAAAATATGAAGTTGTATGTATTTTTAATGCTGACTCATAATTAAACAAATAAAAAAAAAAAAAGAAAAAATTTGGCGTGGACCACCCTTAACATTTAGGGGGATGAAAAATAGATGTTGTCCGATTCTCAGACCTACCCAATATGCACTCAAAATTTCATGAGAATCGGTCAAGCCGTTTCGAAGGAGTTTAAATACAAACACCGCGACATGAGAATTTTATATATTAGAATAGCTGACCCGGCAAACGTTGTATTGCCATATAAAGTAATTAAAAAAATTTGGGGTATATAAAATAGATGTAACCGATTCTTAGACCTACCAAATATATCATACGCCCTGTATAGCCGAGTGGTTAGTGATCCTACCTACTAAGCTAGAGGTCCCGAGTTCAACTCCCGATAGTTGCAAGCATTTATATGATGAATATGTATGTTGTAACCCGAGTCATGGATGTATATAAACATGCAATATTATGTATGTTTAAGTAAGTATATTGTATTAAATATATCGTTGTCTTGTAACCCATAACACATGCTATATATGCTTAACTTGGGGCAAGATAATTTGTGTAAAAGGTGTGTCAATATTAATATTATTATTATTATATCGTACTACAATAATTATTATATTCAATTGCCATCTTGCAACCCTATAGCGGATTTGTGGATGGAACAGAATAATATAAAAATTGCAATGCAAAAATTGTTGTAGATCATAGAAGGACCAAAATTTGAAGTTGTATGTATTTTTCAATGCTGAAACATAATAAATTAAAAATAAAAATAAAATATTTAGAGGTTAACCTTAACATTTAGGGGTATGAGCCGATTCTCAGATCTACACATGCACACAAAATTTCATACAAATTGGTTCAGCGATTTCCGAGGAGCTTGGTAACAAACACCGGGACACGAGAATTTTAAATATTAGATTTAAACAGACTTATTTTAAATTGTAACATACTCAACTATTTACTACTTAATTCATGTACTTTAAATATGTGCAGGGCTTAACTTAATTAAACTTATTATTTAACAGAGAGGGCAGTCGCTGCATTCCCAATCTGTGGTATCATTAAGAAAGTCATTTTTGTTATACACCTTTACCACACAAACGTTTTTATGACAATTCTTGTGAATTTCGTAATACATTTGTGAAACATTTTCTGGGATCTTGTTGTAATAGTAATATCGATTGTTAACTGAGGGTCGAAAGAATCAATTCTCGAGATATTTAGACGGCCGAGCGCAGCGAGATCGGCTATAGTCCGAGTAGGAATTTTTCAATTCGAATATGCGGAAAATAAAACTAGTTGTTTATCTAAGCACAGATTAGTATCTCGCCAATTTATGTCGACTTTTAAAATTTCAAATATGGAACTTACCGCGTAATTGTTGCGGTTTATTCCGCTCAAAGAAGTTTGCGCTAAGTTCACACTGGCTGTTTAGAAAGTCATATGGCCGCAGCATTTTTTTTTAATTAGTTCTTTCTTACATCAAACTCTTCACAGCCGTTATATTTTTAAAGTTCGTTCCGGCCCCTTAGGTGGGAACTAATTTGTATGAGTTTTTCCCTCTCTATGGAGGGAAGCAGCATTGTCCACCCAATAATCAGATCAAGCCAGCATTACTTTCCAAGTATGAGAAATGAATAAGCATATACATCGCCCTTACAAGAAACTTACTAACACAACTTAGCCGAGTAGTAGGCAGTATTAGTTTATGTTTGTTCCTGGTGCTAAGATTATGGTTATGCAAGTTTCTAGCAAATTCACTTATTAAGGCGACACTAAATGCCGGCGACCTTGAGCGATATGAGTTCACGGCTCCTATGTAACAAAGCCAATATTTTCAAAATCCTTGCGTCGAAAATTTAACATTTTAACAGGCGCAAACAGTTTAATTGCTTACAATCCTCATTATTGATTACTTATCTTAATAAATATACCAACACAAAAAAGTAAAAGCTATAAGAACAACTTTTATGAGAGCAGTATACTAAACAAATGCATCATGCCGAGAAAAAACTTGTTTAACTGCAAACAAAACTGGTAATTCATAATAGCTCTGGAGTATTAAGTTTAACTAACAGCAAACATTAGCAAACTTCAAGTAAGACTTAAGGGTATGTGTAACAGGATAAAGTAATGTTCATAGCTTCAAATGCTATATTTTCACCACAAAACTTGTCTTAAAACACCTTATTTGCGTGTTTTCTGCTTACTCTTCGCCTTAATTATAAGTACGTGTTCCTAACAACAGTTACGTAATCTTATCCCCTTTGATGTCCCAATTTATAAAATATTGTATCGCCGTCAACCCTTCTTCATCCGTACAAGTATCAAATATAACTTGTAAATGCTTACCCCGAAATAGACACGTTTTTAACTAAACTGATACAAAAAAAAAATATTGAAGTAGGCGTTACTTTGCGGAAATCCATAATTATCCAAATGATTTTAAACAACAGTAGGCAAAGACACATATTGGCGGAATTAACACTAAAGAAAACTCAAATCATTTGGATAACTAAACTGATAACCAGATCATACTTTCTCCCCTAAGTATCTGTGGCCACCACATACTTACTTATATATTATACTAGCTGACCTAGCAAACGTTGTATTGCCATCATAGTTAACAACTGTAGTTAATCTACCAAGCTAAAATTAAGTTTGTTTTTTTACCTCCTGAGAAAGTTAGAAAGATACAAAGATTCAAATAAATTATTCATTTTAAACTATTCTTTCAATTTGATTTCTGAAATACGGAGGACACATGAAAGAAAAAACAAAGTTGTTATTTTTATTTAATTCCGAAAATTTTCATATTTATTCAACCTTCTCTGGACTTCTACAAATAATTCAAGACCAAAAGTAGCCAAATCGCTCCAGCCGTTCTCGAGTTTTAGCGAGACTAACGAACAGCAATTCATTTATATATATAACCTCCTCTATGCTGTTAGCCCTGGCTTTCACAGCGAAGTAGGACGTGGGCCGTGGAGACCGCAAAGACTACGCAACAACAGTCGCGGGGTGTCTCCTGAGGAGACTCGAACCTCAGACCGGCTGTGTGCTTGTGGGAAGGAACGGGGGACACATGAAGAGTCAAACAACATTGTTATTTTTATTTAATTCCGATAATTTTCATATTTATTCACATTTTAAGCCTTCCCTGGACTTCCACAAAAAATTCAAGACCAAAAGAAGCCAAATCGGTCCAGCCGTTCTCGACTTTTAGCAAGACTAACGAACAGCAATTTATTTTTATGTATGAGAAGATTGGTTGTGTGTATGTGGTGGCCACATATCAAATCCTTTAAAAGATTTTTAATTAAATGTGTAACACTCGCGTTAATCAAAGAAAATACTAGGAAACTATTTACAAAAATATCTGTACTTTATAACGTTGATTCTTGAAGTATAAATAACACGGAAAACGAACGAAATTAATTCAAAATGCAAAAATACTTCAGAGTACGAGTATATTAAGTTCCTTCGCAGCCATTTGTATTATACGCCAAAATTAGTTCTCTGGACGCTCGGGAGTGGCGCTTCAAATAGGCACAAAAAATTTGCTGTCAAACATATGGAACAGCCTGTCCAGTGCTATTTATACAGGTCAGTGGCTCATATATAGATTCGCAATGCAAACAATTCACTCAATCAATTGAAGTCAGCGGGTGCGCGGTACTGAACGCCTATTGGTCAGTTAATAATCGCAACATATCGAAAACACTCGGCATTGGCTAATGTCGATTTATATAAGATCCGTGATTCTATTGTATTATCCGAAAGTTACTAGGCGTCTATGAGTTAGAAGGACATTGACGCATTTTCTAAGAATAAGATACTCGCTTGTGTCTATCCTCATAATAGTAATTTATTTCAATAATCCTCATTTGCATAGATACCTTAACCTACATTTTGAAATAAGTACAATAATTATTGGACTAATTATGATAAAAAAATTATCATACTTTTTAGCATACCCTCCAAATTACCATATTATATATGTATAATATGGTATTTATTGTATTCGAAACAAAATAATTGCCACAAGATACTAAGCAAACATTAAAAATGTAAGCTGCTTAGACTTGTAACTACTATATATATATATATATATATAAGAGATTTCCACGTATATAGTCACTCATCACTTATACTCTATACTTTATATTACTTACATCTATATATATATATATATAGATGTAAGTAACATTACACTTGAAATATGTAATTTTTTTCATACGCATACACAGCTCATTCATCATTCATTCACCTATCAAGACGTAGAAATTATCTAAAAAGAAATCACTTGTAATATTTTAAAAGATATATAAAAAACAGTCCTGACAGTAGACCACATAATGAGAAACAGAGAATAACTGCATTTTTTAAATTTATTTATTTATTTATTAAATTTATTTTATTAAAAAAGTTAATTCATCAAGAATATTAACTTTCAGTATTGATAAAATGCTAAAAACATAAGTAGTTCGACTGTTGTCAACCAAGGCTATCTTCCGAACTTGTGTAAATATTGTTCTTCATTTGACATCGGATCGCTAAGAGACGATAAGTGATAACCACGTAACACAAACTACAAAGGAAAATTATTGAATTCACACAATTGTAGATTACCTACATAGAAACAGCATTACATATTCTACAGTTCATATGATTGGGTTTAACTGTTGACTCTTAACATGGGATCGAGCGCAGCATGTTCAAAATAAGAAAGCAAGATAAAATAAGTATCACAAACATAAGAAAGAAAACAAAATGGAAAGTGTGGAAAAAACGAAAGAAAGCAGAAAACAAGATAAATGGACAGAAGACATTATAGAGTGGTATCCAAGATATGGCAAAAGAAATAGAGGGAGACAAACGATACGATTGGAAGATGATTTCAAAAAGATTGTTGGACCAACATGTCAATAATTACATTTCTTCCGCTTACATTGGAAACATTGGCTGACCTCTACGAGATTTATCAAAATAATGTCCTAAGTATTGTACACATTGAAAAGGTCTACAGAAAACTCCGCTATGGTATATGTCTATCTCTTATGGATATCCCACAGTAACATTTTTTTGTCATTTACTTTTTACGACAAATAATGGCTAATTTTCGAGGCAGGCCACGGGCAGTAATGAGTAAATCAAAACTACTGAATCGATTTTAATAATTTTTTCAGTGAATCACATAGGGTATATATTTTATACCCGTGCGAAGCCGGAGCGGGCCGCTAGTTTTGTTTATAAGATGGTTTATTTTGTATGGCCTTATGTGAAAAGGAAGAGCGGAGACAACTGGCACAGGCATTATTTGCCTAAAAGGTGACTCCGGCCACTAGCTGCTGTTAACTATGTTTTTAAGAGAAATAAATTATTATTATTATTAATAATACATATTGACAGAACGCTGCGCGAGCGCCAATATAGCGTCGATCTGAGGCATACCGCGCGATCAGAGTTTCCCGGAACGGAAAGGTTTTTAAGTTCGGCAACGCTCTTGTGATTCCCTCAGCTCTGATGTTTCAAGACCATGGGCTGAGGTGATCACTTACCGTTAGTTTCTTCATCATCACATACATGCTCGTTTGTTCTCGTCCTCCATAAAAAAAAATTAATAAGAATATTACTAAAATGTTAATATACTTAGTCTGCGCCGCTGAAGATTATTGAAAAAAACCCAAAAAATTCTGAGCGGCACTACAACTGCGCTCGTCACCTTAAGACATAAGATCTCAAGTCATATTTGCCCAGTAATTTCACTAGCTACGGCGTCCTTCAGACCGAAACAAAGTAATGCTTACACATTACTACTTCGCGGAAGAAATAGGCGCCGTTGTGGTATCCATAATCTAGCCGGCATTAATTGGAATTGAAATTGAATGGACCAGAATTGACAAAGTGGCTGACTGGCTGATCTATTGGAAAATTTATTGTATACTTTGCGGAAATCCATAATTATCCAAATGATTTGAGTTTTCTTTAGTGTTAATTCCGCCAATATTTGTCTTTAAACAATTCGACACGTGTTTCGCCTCTACACGAGGCATCCTCAGGACGTGTTGTCTCGCCAAAATCTGGCACGAGACTCGAGCCAGAGAGAAAACTCATATCATTTGGATGTTTCTATTGGCACAAGACAGAACGAAAATTCAGTAGTGAAGAGACACTTTAAAAAGGGCGGACAAATACTAACTCTGAAAAAATTATCAACCATATTTTTGCAACACAGAGCTGCTCGGACTGTCGAGGACCCAGTGCTCTGTGAACGGCTGGATCTCTTGGCGTTGCGTAGAGACGTCGCTTCATTGTGTGTCTTCTACCGCATTTATCACGGGGAGTGTTCCGAAGAGCTGTTTAACCTGATTCCTGCCGCCAATTCCACCTTCGCTCGACACGCCACAAATTACGATATCATTCCCACAGTCTGGATATCTGGCGTTCTTCTACAGTGCGGATTTCCAGTAACTTTCTTCCACGTACGACCAAGCCGTGGAAAGGGCTTCCTTGTGCGGTGTGAATGCGGCAGTGATCACTTAACACCAGGTAGGTGACCCGTACACTCGTTTCTCCTCTACCATAAAAAAATACTTTTTTAAAGTTACTTACTTTCATATTATCAATAACCTAACGACAGATAGCATTGGACGTAACTATGGATAGATAAGATTCTGTCATTAAACGGTGATAACAATGTATCCGTAACTAGAGATACGTTATTGAAAACGACAGTTAGTGTATAATAAAGTTCTTTACTATGGTGACACATACTTAACAATTTACAATGTTCTGATAAAGACAATATGACGTATTGTTTTGACATAATTTAGCAGAATTATATTTATTGCAACCTCGAGGGCGTTTTCACTGATATCATGCCTGTGTCGTCAGTTGAACTTATCATTTATCACTAGCTTTGGCCGGTGGCTTTGCATATCTCCAACGCATTACTCATAGATTCACTGTAGCTTATATAAATTTATTATAAGTATTTATATGACAAGCTGTATGTATGTTTTGAAATTTATAATTTATTACAGTATTAATTATTATTAATTGCGTTATTTACAATAATATACAATCAACATTAAAGGTCATAAAGTCAAAGTCAAATAGACTATAAATATTTCTTTTAAATTACTGAATCTACCATATGTTCGGAAAAAGTAGAGCTCGTGAGAAGAACATACAAGAGCCACAACGGCCATTTTTTTTAATCAATGGCGTATTTTACAATGGCCTTAATATTACATAGTTATTAGTTTGTAACGTGCTCCATCCAATCCATATAGTAGCAAACCTAGCCATATAAAATTAAATGGCGTAGTCTCTATGTCTTATCTTAAGTCATATCCAGAAGAGTCATTTCCCAGCGCAAGAAGCTGCAATAAAAGTAACTCTGCTTCAAAAATTTTATAATTAAGATGTAGAGCTATTTGGTTAACTTTTATTACTAGAAACAGCAATTTTGGTACTTTGGAGATCTGTATTATAGCTGTGGAATGAGCTTCCTTGTGCGGTGTTTCCGGGCCGATACGACATGTGTACCTTCAAAAAAGCGCGTACACCTTCCTTAAAGGCCGGCAACGCTCTTGTGATTCCTCTGGTGTTGCAAGAGAATGTGGGCGGCGGTGATCACTTAACACCAGGTGACCCGTACGCTCGTTTGTCCTCCTATTCCATAAAAAAAATAGATATTTTTAAACTCAAATATTTTGCAAATTATTGACACTGACGCTTTTTTTTGTAAATTTGAAGAAGCAGAAGATAAAGATAAAAAGAAGAGATTTGAAATAGTTCTTCCACTTAGATTAAGGTTTGGTCTCCGCTGTGTTCCAACTAGATGCCGCAGGCGTAGCCGCAAAGTGCGACAGTCTCGAACACTGTGTGACGTTGACGTGTTACATGTTCTGTTAAACTTTGCTAATAATTGAAACTAAAATGCCGGGTTGCGTAGTAAAAGTTTGTAAAAATAATACTAGAATAAATAAGAAAGACACAAGGATCACATATCACCAGTAATTATTTTGTATTTTATTATTTTCCATGTAAAATAGCACGAAGCCCATGTTACAAAATTTGAAAGATGCCATTGAGTGTCAAGATTCTACTCACACAAGCATCTAATAGTTGCCGTAATAAAAAAAGCTATAATCCTTAATCTTAGCTGTTCTATTAACTAAAATGAAATAACGTTTGCATAGTTCTGTGCGCTAAGGTGGTAAATAAAAGTTCGTTTTCCCCACCTAATATATGTACATTCCCGTTTAAGCGAAAACTTTTATAGACAGTTTGTTTTTTTAAATGATAAGCCTCACTTCTGGGATTAAATATATAAATTAAATTTGTACCATTATTGATGGACGCAATTGGATTGAGCAGGTTATCAACTGCGTAGTAGATCCAGTAGGTAGTGGAGCCACAACCTGAGAGTTGAACATACCAAGATTTACGATGGATGATTACTGGAACGAATGCTCAGTTGGTAAGAGCATTCGGTCGGACAAAAGGCGCGGGTTCGAGTCCCGCATCGTACATAGATTTCGGTACAAATTAAACGTTTAAATAGAGATTACCCATTCAGAAGCTGACAAAACAATCTAGTTATGGAAATTTTCATTTAACGACCGTTCCCAATATTCAGTCTATCTCTTACTTGAGATAAAAATCGTAACTATCGTTGAATTTTCTGTCCCAATAACCTTATCGACGGTAACTCAACTTATCCATACACGCTGTCTGTCAAGGTGACGGCGTATAGCTTACCAGCGATAGAAGTTTGTATGGAAATTGCAATTCACGCCTGCCAATATAAGGCCATAAGAATGACTTATCAGGTATATAGGGACAGCTTCAGATTTAACAGTAGAAGGTAGTAATTTATATCTATCTGTAGATATTGGGAACGGCCGTAAGACGATTGATTTTCAAAGATTTACCATTTTGTCCAACATAAATATATTTACACAAGTGCTGAGCCGGCAAACGTTGTTTTACCATATCAATTAAGTACGCCATTAAGTCAGATAAGTAATTAAGTACCGCGTCATAATATGTAATGAAATGTCATTGACTGAATGATTTGTATTGCAAATACAAGGCGAATACGATTGCCAACTTTTTCTGTAAGAAATAGAGTATATTATATTTCAGAGAGAATAAAAAAGAGCACAGTCTAATAAAAAGCAGTTTGTTATAACTACATTTTCAGAAACAATTTTTTTTTCCAACAACTTGTCACGATTGCTATAAAACCTTTGATATATATTTTTTCACCCGCCTTATTGTGACTGCGTTCACCAACCAGTGTGTTTATTTAAGCCTTAAAACTACTTTTAACTATACAAAACTGTTATTTTAATATAAATTCTAGTTTATACTTCATCCCACTGCTGGGCGAAGGCCTCCCCCTTTTTCTTCCACAATATTTTGTCAGTTGTCGATCGGGTCTAGTGTACTCTTTCAAAAGCAATTAATCTAAAAGGCTATCCGTCGATCCACCTGGTGGTAGGTCTGCCTCTTTTCCGTTTTGCGTCCCTCGGATACCATGATGTGACTAGACTACTCCAGCTATTGCTATATACAGGGTGTCCCAAAGTTATGGAACATGAAGGGAAAGTACCTTAAATATCGTAGATAGGGTATTTTACTGAAAGAAGACTTTATGTTATTTTTAAAAGTTAGTAATTCTGCATTCAAAGATTTTCTAAAAATTACTTGCCTCCTCTGGGAATCGAACCGACTTAAATGTAAAAAAGACACCCCTACTTTTATGATATGTAAATATGAGAAAGTAGTCAATTAAGTGGGTATTTTTATGTAAATTAATTAATTAAATGCTCAAAATGTGATCCCTCCTGTCTTACGCAAATCGCCAATCTTTTAATGAGTCCGCTGTTGATTTTCTTATAATTTTATGGTGAATACTCGATATGATATGACACAATTCTGTTTGTAACTCGCCCACATTCTCCTATCGCTTTCAAACTAAAAAAAACTATGCTATAAAGTATTTTTATTATGAAGTGGGTACTTATTTACGAATAATCAATGCTATCTATGCAATGATAATATCTCTACTTTTCGAACGTCGTCGTCGGCAATAAATAACTTTTTTGAAATTTGACTCAAACATTTTACGTTGCTCCATTCTTTTAAAATACTATGTTACTTAAGAAGAGTTATTAGTTTTTGGCCAATCCTTAGATTGGCATCATAAAAGTAGGGGTAATACATAGTAGTAGTTTTTTTTTACACTTAAGTTGGTTCGAGTCCCAGACGAGGCAAGTAATTTTTAGAAAATCTTTGAATGCAGAACTACTAACTTTTAAAAATAACATAAAGTCTTCTTTCAGTAAATTACCCTATCTACGATATTTAAGGTACTTTCCCTTCATGTCCCATAACTTTGGGACAGCCTGTATATCTTCTTGTTATATGTCCTGCCCAGTTCCATTTCATTCTTTTCGTTACTCTTGCTACATCTTGTAGTTTACTTTTTTGTCTTATGTTTTTATTTGGTATCTTATCTATTAACCTTATGTTTAAAAAAATTCTTTCCATGTTTCGCTGTGCTGTTTTGACTTTCCTAAGCTGACTCCTATTCAATGCCCACGTCTGACAGCCATACGTTAGGGACGGGATTATACAGCTATTGAAAGTCTTCGTTTTTAAGCTTACAGATATATCTCTGTTTTTAAAAATGAACTTTGGACTCCAATATTTATTCCAGCTTTGTTGAATTCTTTTTTCAATTTCTGTATCTTGCCAATTATTGAAAGATATTGTTTGACCTAGATATTTATAACTGTCTACAACTTCTAGTTTGCAATTATTTATAGTAATATATATAGGTTCTTCAGTACTTTTATTAATTTCATATTCATTATTCTTATTCATATTCACCAAAAGTCCTTCTTTTTGCTTTCTTGTTGTAAATCCTGAATCATTGTTTAAAAGATCAGAATTGTGTTAATTGTATTAAGTGCAGTTAATAAATAAATAAAATATAGAAGCTTTCTATTCCCATACTAAATTATTGACATAACTAAATTTAAAAAACTTATAATTATTGTTAGTAACCATAACTTAATGAATTAAAAAAGAGAAAAAAGTTTTTAAAAGGAAAATAGAAAAACGAAGAGTTGACAACCCTAATTGCGAATTTAAAGGTATTTTTGTAGTCAAATCATATAAGGTTGCGGGTACTTTTATCACCAAAAGAGATATACATACTAAAAACATTCTCCGCAAGCAGTTTTCGCAGCAGGTTTCGTACGCAGTATAACCGAAGGAAAAAAACCGCTCTTCATTTATTAGTATAGATTGTTTATATAAATATTTAATATAGTTTATGTAACAATAATTAAAACAAAAAAATATTGGAATAGGCATTACTTTGCGGAAATCCATAATTATACAAACATGTAACATCATTTGTGTAACAATAATTGTCTGGAATAAAATGTTTGTTTATTAGCAAAATATGATTTGATTTGTCACAATTTATTGGAGGTCGAAATGGTATAGTTAGAAACAATGAAATAATCGACTATATCTTAATATATGTATATAAATTACGTGACACGTTGTTTGTCCGCGATGGACTCCAAAACTAATGTACGGGCTTAAATGGGGATTACTTCGTGGAGTGCAGTTTAGTCCAACTTGAGAGATAGGATAGTTTTTATTTCTATTTGGGACCCACAATTATTTTTATTTCCAATATTTGTTTTGTATGGAGATATTTTCTGTGAGAGAATTTATTGACGCACGTTTTGACAGTTCTGCTGTTTCACAGCGATTTCATTATAAAAATATTTATATAAAAACTTCTTGATGTTTTATTTGTACAGAGCAACGTCTGTAGCGTCAGCTAGTAAAGTATAATTATCTTTTGTAAATGGAATAACATTTCAATTGACCGGATGTGTGGTGTAAAGTAATTATCTCGCGACAGCGTGACAGGAAAAAATAAGACGCTGGTGTTGTTTTGTCTGAACACATTTCAAAAGCCAATGAACGGAAGAACGGAAATTAAAACTAGACTGTCTTACATTATCGTTATCATATTGTGTTTAAAAGTCGTGCGCTGCTTATCGTCTGTGTAAGACGTCATTTGTTGGTCTCACTGGAAGATCAGCGCTGGTTGCGCAAGCATCGACTATCACCCCGGAGCTCTCGGTTCGATCATAGCCCGCGGCGTATCAGTAAAGGGCCCGCCACACGTAGCGTTCGGACCCACGCATCTGGGACTGCATGCCAAACCGCGGATGGACCCTTGCGGTTTTTGACAGCGGATCAAACTGTCGTACTAATTAAGAGTTATAAAATGTCCACGGTTAGCAACGTGGGTTAATCATAAATGTTTAGGCAAACGATCTGAACTGTGCGGATAAAAACATTTACAAGGGATGCATTCGGAATGCAGTTTGGACTGGATCGTGGAACGTTATAAGTTTTAAAAGGTTTTTTCTTAGTACGAAAAATGGATACTCGGTTATTCATCGCATTAGTTGGATATGTTTAAACATCTGAAAAAAAATCGGCGAATGTGGGTACGCAATTTATGAATGAACTCCGTTATGGCTTCGACGCTCCCAACCGCCATTTTTTATTTTGCCTTTACACGTGGATGCACGCACAAAACTGTAAACATGCGCTCGTGTCGATGTGCGAGATCAAAATTCAGGTCCGCGTCGTCATCCTTCATGTTTCTGTGCGATCGGATCGAACGGCGCGTGCTGTTTCCCGCGTTCCAAACTCTACGTGTGGAGGGCGCTTTTGTGTTTTCGGTTTTCTAATTCATGTGTACGTTGGACGCATTCATTGGACGCTTTATAAGGTCGGCAACGCTCTTGTGATTCCTCTGGTGTTACAACTATGGGCTGACGTGATTACTTACCATCAGGTGACCAGTATGCTAGTCTGTCCTCCTCTCCCATTACAATCATGCTGAAGTGTGACCAATTCGTGACAATCACTGTATTGAAATTCAAATATTTTTATTCAAAATAGGATATGATATAACTTCTTGAAAGATTACCACCCAAATTTACCACAAAGTATGCCTCCGACCTGAGAAGAACGGGCATAAGAAAATTAAAATATTGGTACAATATAATATTAAACAATAAAAATTTTTCAGTGCCTATGTAGGTATGTACCTACATTATCAAGAGTAAATAGAGAGGCAATATAATTCATTTACAATTACCATCTTACTGTCGCACTCCTCCAAAGTAGTACAAGTACCTAGTACAAGAACTTTCTACCACGTAGGTACAACCAAAGTACCCATAGATTTCCTTCAGTGTTCAGGACGGTACGACAAAGGTACCTTCACAAATAGCGCGTACACCTTTCTATAAGAGAGGAAGTCGCAAAAGGCTGGTGTTGCGAGAAAATGAAAGTCATGCCAAAAGATGACCCTCGCTCGTTTGTCCTCCTCTTCATTAAGTTTCTTGTTCTCTCTTCTGACCGAATAGTTCACTTCAGCCGAAAGAACTCTTCTTCTGGACAAAGAACTCACGTCAATTGGATCTGCGCTGCCCTCATCCAACCTTTCCCGGTAATCTTGACCAAATCGTCGGTCCATCTTTTCGGAGGCCTACCATTGCTGCGTCTTTCAATACATGGTCGCTATTCGAGGACTTTACTGCCCCAACGGCCATCTATCCGTCAAGCTATGTGCCCACTGCTACTTTAGATCTAATGAAATAATTAGTTACGAATGAAACTTTAAAGCATGTAGGGAAAATAACCAAATAATCCAAAAATATTTCGTCCCGCTTTAAAAGTTTTGAAAAGAAAAACTAATTCGAGGAAATCCTAGTCAAAAGAAATCATTATATATTTTGGTTTAATGTTTTATCAAAGCAACATATTTGTAGCTCCCATTTAAGACGGAAATATTAACAATACTAACTTAAATATCTACTTCAACGATAAGATAAAATAGTTATTTACTTTTGTTTTAATGGGTCAATAATATTATGTGTAGCTACTGCGAATATTTTTTTAAATTAGTCATTATCACACTACGAGCGACTATCTACTGGGTCTAGCCTAGATAGCCCATTGTGGTTTTACCATTCAAATCACGAGTTTTCCATTTTCGATGCTAGTTCATAGCCCAGTTGAAGTAAACTTATTAAACAGACGACGAGAGAAAGTGAAAGTTTCTTATGGGCATCGAACATCGTACAACTCGTGGTCAATATCTAAAATTTATCTGAAACTTTTGACAGTTCTCTATTTAACTATTTAACATAAACAATAGCTTTAGCCAGCAAATATTGGATAGTTAACAATTAATGTTATGACGTTATCTAAAAATTGTCAAATGGTTCAACACAATATTTGTTTAACCGGTACTTTAACATGTTTGTTATTGCTAAAGTTAGTTAGTGCAACCCAGCCTAAGTCCTGTTTTTTAAGTCGTGTGACGTCATGCGTCACCAAGGATCGAGGAACTGTGAAATCACGGAGTAATTAATCGGTTGACGAGTCGGGACTGTCTCACTGACAGTTCCACCATCATTGTCCTTGTATATTTTAAAGGTTTTCTGTTTGTTTGTGCCCGTTAATCCCAGAAACGAATATATCTTTATGGAAGCTGTTTTTGACACCTGTTTTGCGGCAAGATCATTATAAAATTGTGTGTTTGTTTCATTTCAACCCATTTCCAAATTGTATTTGATTCAAAAAGTATAAAAATTAAGTTTATTGAAATAATAGCTTAGCAATGCTCCTGTGATTCCTCTGGTGTTGCAAGAGAATGTGGGCGGCTCTTCACTTAACATCAGGTTTCCCAAACTCTCATTTGTCCTCCTCTTCCATAAATATAATACCCTAAAATCTACAAGTCATTCTTGCTCGTCTTCACTGCGAATCTTCTTTTCAAACCCTTGTCTGCATAAACACTATCCATATGGAATGTCAAGCCATCGCCGCAATGAGAGCAGGTTGCCGTAAGGCCCTCAATATCCACGCAGAGGACCTACCCCACTTGTCGCCTATTAAAGTTCATAGGCCTGGAGGATGTGATTTAGAGACAGTTATAAACACCGATTATGGAAGGGAAAAAATATCTAAACGTTTCCCAACTACCTCATCACAACGAGCATAGTCATCGCTAGGGTGTACATCCGAGGGCAAAATAGATCTACAGATTTAAGCGCATTTTCCCAATAATAATAATAATAATAAGCCCATGTCTATTGATTCCAGATATACCAGGAACCTGGTGGACGCTGGGAATGGATTATTCAACATCATGATCCTTTGCTGGGGCGCCGGTCACGCCTCAGCCATACATGACCATGCTGACGCGCATTGCTTCATGAAGCAACTTGACGGTACACTGGAAGAAGTAAGGTTAGTATGCTATTATTATACTATTATTTTTTTATGACAATAAGAGACGAGACGAGGAGTACGTTCAGCTATTATTGACTACAATGCAGTTTCGCTCAGGATTCTCGAAAAATTCAAAAATTCTGAGCGGCACTACAATTGCCTTCACCACCTTGAGCCATAATATGTTAAAACCACTTGCACAGTAATTTCACTAGCTGCGGCGCCCTTCAGACCAAAACGTAATAATGATTACACATAACTGCTTCACGGCAGAAAAAGGCGCTGTTGTGGTACCCATAACCTAGTCGGCATCATGTGCAATGGAGCCTACCACTGGCATGGTAATGGAGGTATCATGGTACCCTCATATTTAGTTTAACTACATTAGATTCTTGTTTGAACTTGAATCAATTAGGTTGATAGTTAAAGTTTAAATAAATTTATTACAGATATGCTTGGCCAGAAACTGTTGAACCGGAAGTTCTGAAGAAACTAAAGAAACACCAAACAGCTTACAGCGGAGAAAGCGGTGACGTAACTGACAGCGAGAACAATAACAGTGTGTGCGATAGATGTCACAATGGCAGCTGTCAGATTGACAGATGTGAACACCTCGATGAGTGCACTGACGATTATGACACGCAAAGCATGAGAGAGATAGGACGAACTAGGCTGGAGCTGAACGATGTGTGTTACATAAATGGTTAGTTTAATAGTTTTACTGCTCTGTGATTGGAGGTGTCCGTGGTGCAATTCACGTATTTTGAAAATCGTTGACGTTAAGTTCCAATCATATTCATGTTTTGCTCTTGGTTCGTATCTTCCAATAATTTTCCTAGATCGTTAAGTGAAATAATCGGAGACGCGCGTCAACGACAAGCTCGCTCAAAGTTACCATCATTTTTCTACCAAATCTAAAATATTTAAGTTGTAAACTCAACCGAACGTCAAAATTTTGTAGAATACTCATCTAGCAACAATCGACGTTCGATCTTGTTACGAGAATAGATACGTATATCATAGTATTGAGTATGATGCGTCTCTTGTGCGCGATTATGATGGACGTAACTTCATCATAATTGAAACAGAACCGTCAATTTTTTCAAACAAAACAAATCTTATAACTCAATCTATCAACAAATTTATCTTCAATTAAAACTTTCGTTACGGGAAAGCGTAGCAAGATTATTGGCAGCATTGGATAGCTAGGCTGATTCGTTGACGGAAATAGCTGCCAGCACTTGGGTTTCCAGTAGCCCTGTTGAGGAGCTCAAATATCTGCACATTCTCCGCACCTCTGGGCCCAACGGGCCAAGTGACTTGACACCAAACGGCACAAAGATGCTTAAGCTTGAAGATGTTTGCTGTCTTCGGCAGTCGAAGCAGTAGCTAATGCATCAACCGAAGTAACTGGGACATGAGAAAGAAGCAAGTCGCGTCCCACAACAGCGCCCCTCCCAGGCCCAAGCCACCAAGGGCATTCCATCAGGGGGCTTGTTATTGCGGCGGGTAATTTTGGCTGTAATGCAGCTGGTATATTGAGAGCGGGAATTTGTGTTACAAGAATACGAAATTTAACTTTTTCACATAAAATCTGATCAAAGTCTAAATGCGCGCTATAGATCTCAGCCTAAATATCTTGTCATGAATGTAATAATGTATGTTAACAAAAATATTACTGAATTCAAGAAAAATTGTGATTTGAATACATTCAATCCAAGAAGAGAGAATAAACTGTACATGCCATTTCATAAATTAGAGTTAAGGGCTCCTTCATAGGTCTTGGTATTCATTTTAACAATAAATACCAGACGGTATACGAGGGCTCAATGAACAAAAATTCAAGAAATATATTAAGCCTTCTTTGAGAAAGAAGGCTTACTATAGTGTAGATTATATAGAGGATAATGATTCATGGTTCTTGTCTAATTCTGCGCAGGCTACCTAAAATTGTATAATATTAATTAGGCTAACGGCCGTTTTAAATAACCATCTATCCTTAGTTTAACTAACTAAAGGTAGACAAATCCATCCTTTTACGTTAGGTTATTGAAATGTACTTACATACTTAGTACATTTCAATAACCTATCGACATAAAGCATTGGACTATAACTATATAGTCCAATGCTTTATGTATATAAAGTTATGTCCAACTTTGGATAGATAAGATCTTGTCACTAAACGATGACAGCAATATATCCGTAAGTAGAGATACGTTATTGAAAACAGCCTTTAGTTGTTATATGACTTATTAGATGGGCTGGGAGTTTCTTATCAGTTCTTCACATATATTCTTCATAATTTTTATCATATGTTGCTGCAATATGTAATGTTGTCACTCCCTATGATAAATAAATATATAGGACGCATTCTCAATACCGCTAAATATTTTGAAGTTTTCAAAAGCGTGAACGGCACTGCATGACCACAATCACTCACTATCACGTTAACGACTTGCTTGTCTCGGAAAAATAAATTCACACACGATACAACGCTAGTAACCTACATGTTCTACTTACTCGCGGTCGAGCGATAAAACTTCTCCGATCCGACACAATATTATTTTGAGAACAGATTAGTATAAGCATAAAAGAGATTTAAAAATTAGTTTGCCAAAAAAGTTTCACATCTGACATGTGTAGGTATTTTGTACGCATGCATTTTTTTAATGCGATAAATCGCTTATACACGTGCGAGCGTTTGTATGAAAAATATGACGAGTTAACAGGGGCTTAACGTCTTTAAGAGCGAGTGGACTTTTTCTTGCACGCTTATTATATCAAAGTAAATATTAGTCGACGGCATCCTATAACAAAAAAATAAATATTTCAGATGCTCTGGGTCTCCATAGAGTAGAGAATCCTAGCCACGTAGATGGAGCTGTGTCGCTGCATCTGTACTGCCCGCCATTTGACAGCTGCCGAGTATTTGACGCTCGAACAGGGAAACCCACCAACGTTAAGGTCACATTCTGGTCAGAATATGGAAAGAAAATGAAAAGGGTACGTTTTAATAGAATTATATAATTATTAATGTCTACGGTAGCTGTGAGAATTAAGCTTCTATTTCACCTTGTACCCACATTTCTTGAAATTCACCGTCTATTTTGATATACAGAGAAGTGCTATTGGAGACTTATACTGGCTGAACCCATTCTACAAGTTGCCTAATTAACTAACACCACAACAATATTATTACATTTGATATCTTTCAGAGCGTTAAATATTAGATAGACGTCGCTTTATTGTGTGTTTTCTACCCCATTTATCACGGGGAGTATTCCAAAGTGCTGTTTCACCTGATTCCTGCCGCCGAATTCGACCCTCGCACGACACGCCATAAATTATGATATTATCCTGACTATCTGGACGTGTGACGTTCCACCACAGTGTGCTTTTCAGGTAACTTTCTTCCACACACAACAAAGCTGTGGAATGAGCTTACTTGTATGGTGTTTTCGGAACGATACGACATGGGTGCCTTCAAAAAAAAAGTGCGTACACCTTCCTTAAAGGCGGGCAACGCTTCTATTCCTCTGGTGTTGCAAGAGATTGTGGGCGGCGGTGATCACTTAACATCAGGTGACCCGTACGTTCGATTGTTCTCCTTTTCCATAAAAAAAATGCTCTATGCAAAAGGTATTCTGACGGCTGGTTTCTTTTTCAGGTAATGGATGCAAACGAAGTTGCTGATAGTCAGCAGTAATTCCAAATAAGTATATAAATAGAGGCTACAAGTTCTGTTTCACGTGAAAAAATATTTTAATGACAAATTGTATACACATAAAGTTTACGAGACTTCCTGCTAGAAACGCTTTAATTTTTCTTGTGTTTCTGATTGTGTAATCTGTTTACAGTTCAAAATTACGATTTTATATTATTTAGGCTGCATTTACGTCGGTCGAGCGTAACGCGTACCCGTACGCGCTGACCATTTTCCGTTTAGTGGCAGAACACGAACTTTTGATTAAGATGTAAAACACGTGTGTACGGCCGGTGGCTCGGTCAGCGTCCGACGCATAGATAATATACTTGAGATAGATGTGCCACTGATATTTTTATTTTGTATAATCAGGCCCAGGCTAAGAGATGGCGCTGCGTTATTTTTACGCTCGTAGCGTACCGTTGCTAGATGGCGCTAATTATGTTTTTAGTTTTAACTATTGCTGTAGACCGTATTGATTGCATACCTACTGAATACTGATGCTTGTTTTAATTGTGTGGTTGGAAATTCTTATTCTTCTATTAAGTTCAGGGGTTAGCTTTTAATAAGATAAGCCATTCTATGATAACAACACGATAGTCAAGTATTGTTTTAAGGCGACACTAAATGCCGGTGACCTTGAGCGATATGAGTTCACGGCTCCTATGTAACAAAACCAATATTTTCAAAATTCTTGGGTCGAAAATGTAACATTTTAACAGGCGCAAACTGCTTAATTGCTTACAATCCTCATTATTGATTACTAATCTAAATAAATGTACCTACATAAAAAAGTAAAATCTATAAGAACAACTTTTATGATAGTAGTAAACTAAACAAATGCATGATTCCGTGAAAAAACTGCAAAGAAAACTGGTAGTTCATAATAGCTCTGGAGTGCTAACTTTAACCAACAATAAGCATTAGCAACCTACAAGTAAGACTTAAGTGTATGTGTAACAGGATAAAGTAGTGTTCATAGTTACAAATCCTATATTTTCACCACAAAACTTGTCAAAAAACACCTTGTTTGCATGTTTTCTGTTTACCCTTCGCCTTAATAAGTAAGTTAAGCGAGTGTTTTGCTATCACTAGCGCTATCTATCCATCTATCATGTATGTAAAATGATCGCCATCGTGATGAAGTTGCAGCGTACCTAATAGAATAGATGGCTGCACTTTCAATGCAAATTTTTTTCATGTGCCAATGTACGGACGTTGCACCTCCCTGGTCCGACGTACATTGGACCGACGAGTTCGACCTACTATTCTCGTCACCGCGACGTAGCAATACGCGCACGCGTAGCAATTCATCAGCGCTGGACTGAACGCGATCATTATGTTTTTTTTTTGTCTACGCTACGCTTGACCGACGTCAGTGCTGACCGTCAGTTGAGCAGTAAATGAAGCCTTAAAATATATTTTTTAATTTAATTAAATTGCGTTACATGCCACTTAGTTACTAAACAAAATTGTAGTACTAAATAATTATCACATGCACCTCGTAATAAGGCATAGCAATGAACGACAGAGGGGCAGAATATAAAAAATATTATAAAAATCTATAGATTATTGGAAATTTTCTCAATGGAAAATATCTCTGAAGTACACCACTGCAGGGCGTTTAACCTATTTCCTATAACGCAATATTTGAATGTAAAATTAAGTTTATAATTTTTTTAAGATATCTATTTAAAACTTAAGAAGAAATGAGGAGAGGCTGTAAATTTTGATTAAAAAGAGTGATGGAATTTACTCGGTTATTATAATTAGATAAATACTTAGTTAAGTTAAATTAATAGTTCATTTTATACGTAATAGTAAATACTTACACTTAATTTGTTTAAATATATTATTGGCTTAAATAATTGTTATTATAGTATTTGTTTATGTCGGTTCAACATAATATAACGAATGACGGCTAAGGCTCGATTTCACCATACTTAAACTGAGTTTAATAAAACTCAATTTACTTTAATTTGTTCAAATGCCAGTCTTGATCTGCATCAAAGACAAAGCGATTGCACCAATACATTATAAACGCAGAATTTACCGAATAGCTGTCAAAACTGTCACCAAGAAGTATGAACAAAATCAAAATTGTTATTTCTATTGCGATAAAAACAGTCCAAAATTAGGCCGTCAGCATTTAAACGCGTTTAAGCTATTAGTGTTTTTAGTTTGTGTTGGTGAAATGCGAATTGAATGTATACACTCGTTTACACCTGTAAACAATAAGCAAACTCGTTTACAGGTATAAACTTAGATCACTGTGTTCTAATCGAGTTTTACTTCAATGGTGAAATCAGCCCTAAAAAAAACAATGGAACGAGAGAAAGAGAGAGTTTGTGCGAATGAAGGAACAGATTTTTACCTGGCCTTCGTTCATTGTATGTGTACTTGGCCTTAGAAGAGTAAATATTTTTTATGAATTAAAACCAGTGCTGCGATGAACCATTTCATTTTATTATTTATTATAGTTTTGATATAAGATGTAATGTGATTAAAGTAAACATAACTTATTATGTAATTTTATTTAACCCCGTTAACACAACAAACAACAGATAAATTACATGAAAATGAATTGTACTATGCGCTGTTCTTACGGATCTTGTATTTCTTATTGCTAGTCGCACGCCCAACGCACAACCTTCGAGACACTGAAACTCCTTTGCACAGGATGCCGGCTAGGTTATGGCTACCACAACGGCGCCTATTTCTGCCGTGAAGCAGTAATATGTAAGCATTACTGTGTTTCGGTGTGAAGGGCGCCGTAGCTAGTGAAATAACTGGGCAAATGAGACTTAACTTCTTATGTCTCAAGGTGACGAGCGTAGTAGTAGTGCCGCTAAGATTTTTTGGGGTTTTTCAAGAATCCTGACCGGCACTGCATTGTAATGGGCAGGGCGTATCGATTACCATCAGCTGAACGACCTGCTCGTCTCGTCCCTTATTTCCATAAAAAAAAATCGAAGAGGACTTAACTGGGATTTAGACAGGAACTTTAGCTGGAGTGTCGATGTTGATGACTTTGCGCTTGGCCTTCGCTTATGCCAGTGGCACCGGAATGGGCGAGCTGGAATGAAAAATAGACCGCCAAATCCGGCTATAATCTTGCAAAAAACGGAGATAGCCGAAATCTACTACGTTTTAAGCAACTGTTCGCTTTCAAACTTAGCTTGAATATACTTTTTAATCTTGAACAGAAAAAACTAGTGGAAGTGGCATGTGGGCGTTACCCTGTCGCCACTATTGTGTACAGATGTACCTACTCGAGGCTCAAGTGAGACCAGTCATTTAATGTCAAGTGAAGCATAATTATCTTTAAAAAATACAAATATGCCTTATTGTGCCATTTTTAAATGTAGAAATCATAGCTGCAATAAAAATATGTCCAACGAAGTGATTTCCTATCATCGGTAATCATAATTTTCCGATTTAAATGCAATTAGTATTTTTTATGTGTTGTGCAAAATATACAATTAAAAATGAACCATAATATTACGACGCATGGTTCATTTACATTGTCGTTTAATCGATGTAACTTAATGTTAAAATAATTAATGTAAACAATAAAAATATCTTATATAAATTGTATTCAAGTCTTTTCCATGCATCATAGGATAGGGGTGTGAGTTAGCAAATAATTGTTATAATATGGTTGTGGTAATTGTGTAAGAAGGCATAAAAGGTATTTATTTTCTCAAAATTGATTCCTTTAGAATTCTTTTTGATGTCATTTCTAATAACTACTAGATACTACTAACGCTTCGGAAACAAATGGCGCTCTGAGAGAGAAGAAGCGGCGCAAGAAACTCTCCCAGCATTATTTTTTTGCGCTCTTTTCAATAAAAATATACAATATTGTGCAGTCATTTCTATCGCTATAAAATAATCACAATCTAGTCCAAGGCTGTCCGATCACTTAGATATTCAGCAGTGGATTAATAGGATTTACGACGGAGCCATTTTTTTATAAAACATTTAAATTTATTTATAATGCCTGAACAGTGGCTGGGACTTTATTATAGAAGTGTATACATTTACCCTTAAAGCTATTATGTATCTTATGAAGCCTACTAGAATTAGTTACAAGCAATCCTTTATTTCTAGTCTATTTTAGTCTATGTCTATTAAATTTTCATAAATGTACTGACAATGAGCAGTCATAATATTTATTTCTTTAAATTTTTCTTTGAGAGACTGTCTATAACCAAGCTGATATATAGCACGAACAGCTCTCAGAGGCTACGATTAATTCAAATTAATAGTTTTAATTGTCTCTTAGACACAGCTAATTAGTATTTAACAAATATGTGTAAGATTCCAGTTAAACTAAATAAGTGTTATTTTTTAAATCATCATCAGCCGGAAGACGTCCACTGCTGGACAAAAGCCTACCCCAAAGATTTCCACGACGATCGGTGCTGCGCTGTCCTCATCCAACGTATTCCGGCGATCTTGACCAGATCGTCGGTCCATCTTCTGGCACGTGGTCGCCATTCGAGGACTTTCTGCTCCGTCCATCCATCTGTCCGTCGAACTATGTGCTCTACCCACTGCCACTTCAGCTTCGCAATCATTTGGGCTATATCAGTAACTTCGGTTTTCCTACGGATCTCCTCAGTTCTGATTCGATCTCGCAGGGAAACTCCAAGCATAGCCCTCTCCATTGCCCTCTGAGCGACCGTGAGCTTTCTCATAAGGCCCATAGTTAGCGACCACGTCTGCGTACCGTAAGTCATCACTGGCAACAAACACTGGTTGAACAACTTCGTCTTCAGACATTGTGGTATTTGGGATGAGAAGATTTTACGGAGCTTCCCGAACGCTGCCTATCCGAGTTGGATTCGACGAGTGACCTCTTTCGCGAAATTAAACATGCCTCACTGGATTGTTTGTCCGAGGTAGACGTACCTGTCGACAATTTCGAGGGTGAAGTTCCCAATTGTTTTGGGAGTAGGTGCGACATGGACATTTTTCATGATTTTCGTCATGTCGATGTTCATTTTGAGACCTACTCCTTGGGAAGATGTTTTGTGGCCATCGAAGATGTAATGTAAGCCATCATGGCTTAAATCTTCCATGGTCTCTGCCATGATTACGATATCGTCTGCGAATCGAAGGTGAAGGTGATGTTGATGCCTCGTCCGTTCCAGTCATGAAGCTTAAAGACATCTTCCATCGCTGCGGTGAACAGCTTGGGCGATATGACATCACCTTTTCTGACTCCCCGCTGCAGTCAGATAGGCTTTGAGATCGGATGGCGTTTACATACAAACACTTCAACGCTTCGATATATTGATAATCAATGTGGCACCTCTGTAGAGACTGAAGCACCGCCCAGGTCTCGATCGAATCAAAGGCTTTCTCATGGTCCACGAACGCCAAGCATAGTGGCTGGTTATACTCCTCTATCTTCTGTATAACCGCCGCAGTGTATGTATGTGGTCTATGGTGCTAACGCCTCCTCGGAATCCGGCTTGTTCGGGAGGCTGGAAGTCGTCAAGACTACGCACGAGAGGACTCGTGATAACACTAGATAATCCAGCTTATATACATGGCTTAGAAGTGATATGGGCCTATAGTTCTTCAAAAGCATTTTATTTCATTTATTTATTTACATTTATTATTTCTTTAATATAGACAAACATTCTTTTTGTACATAGTGGCATATATTGAGGTTCCACCGATAAAGTTGAGTCAAGGTAGAAGAAAAAACCTCACCAATTTTTTTTATGAAAATAAAGGACAAGACGAGCAGGACGTTACGCTAATGGTTGCTGATCAGGATTGTTGAAAAACCCAATAATTCTGAGCGGCATTACACTACTGCGCTCGTCATCTTGAGACATAAGATGTCAAGTCTCAAAGTCCAACTGGTAAATAGGTCACATCATGGAGTAGAGGAAATATCATATATCATAAGACTAATAAGATTATTAATACTTCATCGGTACTTATATCTTCTCTTTTCATTAATCATTCGTTACTGCTTGTTTTGGAATTTTTCTTGCCTTTTATTATTTTAGCTTACGACGTACTTTACATATTTAGGTAATATATTTTATCAACCCTGATTACATCATTTCTAGTTTTCACTAACTTATGAATGTGTTTATTCATTTTCGTACAACACTAGGTTTTATGACAGAAGTCAAATCTATGGTTACAGAGTTCCTATTACTTCAAGTTATTATATGTTATTTTTCGCAATATAAGAAAAAGTTATGAGGTTGTCATAATCACTTTAAGAATATGAGATTAGCGTAATTGTATTAAGTTCGAAATTGATGTAAATAAATTTGTAGTTATGTCTTTTCGTGATTGTGAAATTACGCCTATCATATAGCCGGTATTAAATGTGTGTATAACATATTTAATAGATAAATGTGTGAATTTGGCGACATCGGTTTCCATACTAAAATGACATGATGCCACTTCTATTAGTTTTTTCTGTTCTGTGGTAATTATTACTATTTCAAACTTATGTCAAATGACTGCACATTTCATACTAAACTAAATTTAATTTTTTACGTATGCAGTCCCGTCTCTTAATACGTAGTATTTACATCCTCTTTGGTAGGTATACATGACCGATAAGAGTAGAGAGGTAGAAAATTTAGTAGAAAATAGTAATTTATGCCACTGCCAGTAATGAGTACTACTGCACCATGCGTATAAATTTAGCACAATAGACAGAACTAGTGATAAAATTATTTATGGCTTTTGATGCACAGTGGCATACAACAGTTTTTAGCGGGTAACAATTTAATATATACCAGTTGGAGGCTTCTTTGCACAGAATACCTGCTAGATTATGGGTACCACAATAGCGCCTTTTTCTGCTCTGAAGCAGTAATGTGTAAAAATTATTGTGTTCCGGTTTGAAGGTCGCCGTAGCTAGTAAAATTACTGGGCAAATGATACTGATCATCTTATGTCTCAAGGTGATGAGCACAATTGTTGTGCCACTCAGAATTTTTGGTTTATTCACGAATCCTGAGCGGCACTGCATTTTAATGGCAGGACTCATACTAAAATAAAATTTGAAAAACAACAAAATTTTATGAACGATGCGGGACTCGAACCCACGACCTCCGGCGTTCCGTGCCGGTGCTCTAACCAACTGAGCTAACCGTTCGAGTGGCATATCGTACGATATGTTTTAAAAAAGGAGGAGGTTCTCAAAACGTCGGTATGTTTTTGAAGTGAAACTTCTTTTTTAAGAAATTTTATAGCAAAACGTCACGATTTTCAGTTACCTTTGCCATTTTGTTTTTTTTAATCCAAGATAGCCGCCGTGCAAATATGAATTTCAACAATATTGATATCGTATCCGAGGTTATCTAGGGTGCAGAGAAGGAATTAGGCATCATTTTTTAAATTCAAGATGGCCGCCGTGCAAAATTATGATTTCAACAATATTGATATAGTATCCGAGCGATTTTTGTTCCATGTGGCACAACAATTTCCGAAAGATTCCTATAAGTTGTTTGGCATTAGGGTTATCATTATAACCACCACGCATACGTATAGCCTCAAAATAATTTTTCACCGCAGCCATCTTGGATTTAAAAAGAGATTTCGAGAACCTCGAATACGATATCCATAATGTTGAAATCATAATTTTGCACGGCGGCCATCTTGGATTTCAAAAATGATCCCAAATTCGTTCTCTGCACCCTCGAGAACCTCGGATACGTTATCCATATTGTTGAAATCATAATTTTGCACGGCGGCCATCTTGGATTTCAAAAATTATCCCAAATTCGTGCTCTGCACCATCGAGAACCTCGGGTATAGCTGGGAAAGGCGCCTCTATCGTCTCCTTTTTTCGTTTCATCGAGTTTCTAAAAACTATTCTAAAGAACTCCTTTAGGTACTTGAACTTCAAAAATTGTTCCAACAATAATTAAATACGTGCTGTTTTTATTAAATTCTTAATTTATATTTTATTTCTTCTTTCTTATTACATATAACCTAGTATTTCTTACAATTTACTGATTTAAGGAAATGTCTATTCATATTAATTATAATATTATTTCTATATTGACAGGAACTATGGATGAAACTATCGTTCTGAGCGTTATTATTCTATGCATACCATCTTATGTCTTAAGGTGACGAGAACAATTGCAGTGCCACTCAGAATTTTTCAAGACTCCTGAGCGGCACTCGGCACGGGTACGGCGTATCAATTACCATCAGCTGAACGTCCTGCTTCTCTCGTCCCTTATTGTTATATAAAAAATGTGGTTTCGGAATTCTTGTGTAGGACTATTCGACCCTTTATAACAACATAATAAAGGGTCGGATTGTCAGCAACGGTTTGCTTTCCTCAACAATCTTTCTAGTTGATTATATCTAGTTTAGTATAAAAAAATGTGATCAATTTATACTTCCACATTCTTGTTTCTTCTAGATGTTATTTGACTTAAAATTTAATTTTTCGTTCAGTTTCCTACAGGAATAATAAAAAAAAGATGTTTATAATATCATTATATTTGTTTGTAATAAATTAATTTAATCACCAAAATAAATGCTGTGCGATCCTTCTTAAATTTTTCTTATTCAAATTTGTTTAGCTTATGCGGTTAGCTTTCCTCAGCTTACAGTATCTTCAGTCAACTTAGAAATTAATCATTTGTGTCTTTGGCCGTAAGAAGTTTTTACAGAACATTATCTCTTTGTTCGGATAAATGCGATAAAGCGTATTTGATCAACGTAAAGAAATCTCCTAAGTCATCTTGAGATGCCGTGAATACTACTTTGTTGCAATTTACGTTAGCAGCATAATCACAAGTTTGGGTTTCTTCATTGAAAGAAAGTCCATCAGCACATTGTCCAAGAACTGCCTTCTCATGAGCACATCTCCAGAATTTGCTGCAGTCGTCTTTGTGTCTCCAGTATGGCACGTTGCAGTTCCCTTTGCATATTTTATCTTCGGCCTCTTGACAATTAGATCCTGATTCACAGTCAGAAGTTTCCGGGTCTTCACAGGCCTGTAAAAATGAATAATTTAATTCTTCCGAAAGTTAACTTATTATAAAAAAAATATATTATCATTCTTTATGTGCAATTTTCACTTTATTGTTATATTATTTTCACCGCAGCTTATTGCTCCATAGTGTGGTTTTTAAGACTAAGGATCTCTCTTCATCAAGCTGTTATGAAAGGAACTTCCTTGAGCGGTGTTACCTGATAGATACAATATAGGTACTAATTAGGTCTACAACGATCACGAGACTCCTCTGGTATTACAAGAATAAATAATGTGCGGCGATAATCACTTAACAGTCTGCTCGATGCTTGCGGAGTAATTCAAATAAAGGCAATATCTATAAAATTGTATGAGTTAATACTCATTAACAATAAGGATTTTATAAAACACCATTCAACGGATTACAATGAAATGCCGTTTGTACGTTTGGCCTTAAACCAGCCTTATTACTTTCAGTAAAATTACTAGTTGACAAGGGCATCATAATGAATGAAAAGGGGAGGTAATCAACGACGATCAAAAGATCATTTCTTAATTTTACTTTGAACGTTAAAAAACGAGAGATATCTAGTATATCTCTCGTTTTGGGCAATAAACTAATCTAGCAATCATCAATTTTTTCAAAAGCATCATTAATTTCTTTGTTCCATAAAGCATAGAGTTCTACCACAATCTGTTTAACACTTTCTCCGCCTTTTTACATTTTTTTGAGACGCTCTTCATATATATATCAAGAATATTGACCTAAATCACTCGTTTTGGGTTTAAGCAAAAATATGTGTTATAATTATTTATTATTTTATCCTTTGTCATTAATTGTTTATGGATAAATGCAATAATTAAGCTTACCTGTGTGGTTGCATTGAATTGGAATCCATCTTCACAGGAGTTCCGAACCTTCTCTCCTTCAACGCATTCGTAGTACAGTTCACAATCACATTCGTGAGGCAAGCGCCACACTTTGTTATGATCATCAGGGCATTGTGATATTTCTTGGGTGGAGTTCACAAAGTTGGGATCACAGCCAGCAGTTGCGGGATCTTCGCATCTCTGTAAAATATAAAAATTATTAAAGTCTGTCTCGGCCACTTATCTATGATTCCAATCCATAATCACTGATCATCCTCTGAACCTCTTCCTGAACACGCTTGCAACAGGCGCACTAGTTAGCTACTTAAGCTACGCGTCGTAAACAATTTAATTGCATGAACCTACCTGGAAAGTTACAACCTCAGCAACCTCAGATACTACATAAGAAAGAGAGTAATTCACAGGTGAAAGTCGATCGATTTGGGATCCTAAATTATGTGATAGTGAATTTAGTAACCACTAACATGTTGACCGTCATAATTTGCCAGGTCAATTGTCATTCCATATGACTTTTTTATCTGTCAGTCATGCTATGCCACGTTTCACACTATCCTGACTAGGATTAAAAGTTTCTGATTAATAATTGATCTATTATCTAATTGATCTCTCATACTGAGAGGTCTATTTTGGTTTTATTCGTTTGGTTTTATTCTGTACAAAACCTTTTCCAAAAGTTTTTAATGTACATACCTGCGATGTTGGACTGAAGTGAAGGCCAGATTCACAGTATCTCTTAGCCGTGTCACCTCTGATACATTCATAGTATAGTCCACAATCACATTCGTGAGGCAAGAACCACTGTTTATCAAAATCTTCTGGACATCCATTAGGCAGAGTAGGAACTGGAGTGGTTGTTGTACTTGGAGTTGTGGTTGGGGCTGCGGTAGTTGTAGTTGTGGTGGTCGTTGGGGCTAAAGTTGTTGTGGTTGAAGTTGTTGTCGTGGGAGCTGCAGTGGTCGTAGTTGATGTGGTGGTTGGAGCTGCAGTAGTTGTAGTTGTGGTTGGAGATAATGTGGTTGTAGTTGAGTTAGCGGTTGGACTTTCGGTACTTGCGCCAGGATCGCCAGACACACAACCAACAGCCCAAATATGATCGCAGACCTGTAACGATACAATTTTTCTAATTCAAGTTGAATTTTGTTCTCTGAATCAATACAAAACTCTTATGGCAAATGCCACTCTCATTAATTGCACCATCCAAATTAAATATATTTTGTAGTAGAAAAAATGATAATATTTCGCTTTAAGGATTTTTAGTACTACAAGAACTACTCTAATACCCTGAAGCACGGTTATTACAAAAATGTTTTTTGAAAAATGTACGAATGCCTTCGAAATAATAAGTAGGTGCTTTAGCATAAATTTGTTGTATTTAGTTATCTTAAATACATATTAGCTTTCTACGTTTACTGTTAGCAAAACGTGCTTATAAGTACTGCCAACAGTCACTAAAATATTTGACACCGTGTATTTTTTTTTAATATTTCTTTTTAATGAGCTATTGTAAGAATACACATGTTTATATCTAAACTATCTAAAATTGGACTAATTGCATATGGTCCAGAGTTAGAGACTTAGGTTTATTTAGAATTAACTCTATTTTAAATAAATTTCGCAATTTTGCACATTCCAATGAATTTTGAAGTAAGTTTCCTGCTGGACTGTATCCTTTATAAATCCAAATAAAAACCCTATCAAACGAACCTGTAATATTGGGTTGAAATGTGTTCCTGGAGCGCAGTCTCTTAAAACCAGATCACCTCGCACGCAGTAGTAAAACAATGAACAGTTGTATTCATGAGGCAGTAGCCAGTGAACGTGGATGTCAATTGGACATCCATTTGGTAGTCGGTCGTGGCAGCATTCGATATCTGCAGTGATACCACTTCCGCCTCCTTGAGTAAGAGTACAACCAGCGCTTTCTGGAGCTTCACAGACCTAAAATAAAAAGCATGTATTCCGTTATTCAAAGTTTTTTGTATAAGAGGGAGCAAACGGGCAAGAGACTCTCGTGATGGGGAGTGGTGACGCAAACGCCTATAGAAATTCACAAAACCAGGCCACTAGAGATTTGTTGTTAGCCCTTAAGATGGGCCTCTATGCTTAGATAATTTATACGTATAGAACTTCTTGCTGTTAGATAATCGAAGAAAACAAACAATTTACGTATTACACTCACTATTTGTATGTCAAAATGTCAATTTGTATTAGTGTGCGTGCATTGCTCAAAATCACAGCTCAAATACGGGTTAACTGTCAACCTTGAAGTTGAAAGACATTGCCTTTCGACGTTTTCTGAGCTGTCACAGTTTATCTGGACGTATAAATGATCTAAGGCTCTATGCATGAAGTTCCCTGAGTCGTAACTGTTCGGGAAAAGATCAACTACTATCTTGCATTGCATTTGTAGGATTTGTATCAGCTGATTTGATCAGAAATTGAAGCTATTGCATCCAGGAAGTTTAAAATCTCCTCTGGCTGTTCGAAGTACCGGTATTAATTAATAGCCACCAAAAGCGGATGATTTGCATTCGCCTTATGACAGGAAATGCATGTATGTTGTTTTTTTAAAATAAATATCTGATCAAATTACAATGAACTTGAGAGTCTTTTGAGTTTCTTCCGTCTTAATAAGCTAATATTGTATTTATTACATTAGTACACAAGTACAATGCGCAATTCAAACCTTCGTTTCCAGAGTAACCAGAAGGCTTAGCCAAGTAACAATTCATAACTCATCTCATAACTTTCTATTATTTATGGCATGCTATTGTTGGTTACATATTTTGACTATACTTCTATTATATAGTTGCAACTCCGAGGTATTACTTTCTGAACGAATACTTTGCTAATAATATTATATATTTTAAACTAATGCATATTATGTTTAAGATGTTTTTTGCAATGATGTCATTTTATAATAACAAATATTTTTTTTGTCTATTTTGAGAAATAAGGTGTCTGTAAAAATGTAGTTAAACATAAGCTTATCACTCACTTGTGAAGTCGAGTTGAAGTGCAATCCGGGTTCGCAGTACCTCTTCGCTATATCACCGTTGATACATTCGTAGTACATTCCACAGTCGCATTCGTGGGGTAAGAACCACGGAATGTCAAAATCTTCAGGACATCCGTTCGGTAGTTTAATAGGAGCAGCAGTGGTAGTACTTGTACTGGTGGTCGGGGCTGCGGTAGTTGTAGTAGTGGTTGAAGTGGTGGTGGTTGGTGCTGGAGTTGTTGTTGTAGTTGTGGTGGTGGTAGTAGATTCGGTAGTGCTAGGAGCTGCAGTTGTTGATGTTGTAGTAGTTGGAGCTACAGTTGTTGTTGTTGTGGTAGTAGGGGCTGCTGTAGTAGTTGTTGTTGATGTCGAAGTTGTGGTAGGAGCTGCAGTTGTTGTGGTTGTACTTGTTGTGGTAGTTGAACTTTCGGTAGTAGAAGACCCGGTTGTGCCAGAATCTGTTGTAGAGGCAGGCTCTCCGGGTTCACAACCAGCTGCCCAAATATGATCGCAGACCTGTAATAAAGCAACTATTATATAAAAATATTCCTTCGGAAGTTGAAAATTATAGTTTCGTTAGAGCTCAGTAGAAAAAAAATATTTGTTAAATCGTAAGCAAATACGAAATCACGCTGACTCAGATGGGGCTGCCATTTGTTTTATTAATACGTTTAGATTTAAAGAAAAAAACAAACAAATTATTACACAAGGGTTTACCTTTAAAAGTAAATTTGGTTTTTATATTACTCTTCACTTATTCCTGATGACTGTATTCGTACTTTTGATTGTCTGTGAGCTTATTAGTAAAATAAACAAACCTGTAACGTTGGGTTGAAATGCGTTCCTGGAGCGCATTCGCTTAGAACCAATTCGCCTCTCACGCAGTAGTAGAACAATGAACAGTTATACTCGTGAGGGAGTAGCCAGTGAATATGCATGTCCTCTGGGCATCCGTTTGGTAATCGAACTATTTCGGTAGTGGTGGTAGAAGGAGTGGTTGAAGTAGAACCATCGCTATTGCCCTCTGTAGTAGACACGGTGGATACTGGAGTACCTGGTTCACAACCAACATTCTCAGGCCAATCACAGACCTGTAATGAAAATAATTCAACTACATCTGCACCATAATAATAAAAAGCTTGAACAAAGGCTTAGCATAGATTAAAAATAATACAGGAGGGAAAAGGGGATAAGCCAAATCAGTAAAAATAAGTATAAGTAATATATAAATAAAATATCTGTTACTTCGGCCATAATAAGACAGCAGCAGTATGCTTAGCCCACTCGAATCGAATCACACAGAATATTCTCAACCCAAAGAACGAGTTTCAAATGTCACTAATATTCTTTTTCTTAAAAGATTAAGAATCCCGCACCATGACATTCAATAAAAAGCTCAAACAAAGGTTTAGCAGAGATTACAAAACAACGCAGAAGGTAAAAGAGGAAAAGCCAATAAATTGAAAAATTCTGATATCTGTTACCTAGCACATAGAAGACCACAGCAGTTTGCTTAGCCCACTACGGACAGAAACACACAGAATATTCTCAAGCCAAAGAACCAGTTACTAATAAGTCTCTTTTTCTTAAACGAAGAGTGAGTGTATGATTCAAGAAGTAAAATTAAAATGAAGTGATTGAAAATCACGGTTATATCTGAAACTATTCATACCCGTAGTAGGTGAAAGTCAAATATTTTTATAAAAACACTTGAATCATCAATTAAATTTGCATGAGTTTAGAAGAATCTTCAAGAAACTCAAGGATTGATCTTTTAAAATTATAATATAGCTAGCTGTACTATAATCCTACGAGGGAGACACTAAAAGTTTTTTAGAACTGGCCACTTGTAAACAATATTTTAATATAAATTAATAAATTTTTAAATTGAATCTCATTGCCCATATTATTCAGCATGAGATATATTTATTTATCATTTATATAACAATTTGGCGGCAAATTGATAATTGTCAGTCACGTCAGCATGAATTTAACACGAGAAAATTTTCATAATTTTTTATGACATCCGATGTCATTTATTCAACAAGAAAGTTATAATAGACTAGAATTAGCCTTTAACGATGAAGCCCTATCTCGTGCCACTGATTGCAACTGCTTAAATGAGTTTAAATGTGGTTACACTAATCTCACCGATGATCTGCGTGAGGAAAGCCTTCTACTGCGACGACTGAAGATAACATCAGTTTTGTGCGGCGTATAATAGAGACTGATAAAAGAGTGTCCTATCAGCAGATTCGGATAAGGTTAGCCATTGTTATGAGACGTGAGAGGTGTGTAAAATTTTCCATGAACATTTAGTGGTCCTCACATGGTGATACCTCATAATTTGACCGAGACCCAAAAATTCCGTTGTATTAATTGGTGTCGTGAAATGGTTGAAAGATTTAACGGAGGTGACTCAAATGCTGTGTTCAACGAACTGACGGGTCACGAAAGCCGGACTTTTATGATCCCGAAACCAAAAGACTATCTGCTTAGTGGGTGTCGTGACAATCGTTTTGCCAGTTACCGGATTGAAAAGTTACTTAAAAATACCTATTGGTTATTATAATAAGCTTACTATTGATCTACTTTATTCGTACATTTGATGGTCTGTGAAGCTTATTAAAAAAATAAACAAACCTGTATTATTGGGTTGAAATGTGTTCCTGGAGCGCATTCTCTTAGAACCAGTTCGCCTCGCACGCAGTAGTAGAAAAGTGAACAGTTATACTCGTGAGGTAGTAGCCAGTGAATATGGATGTCCTCTGGGCATCCGTTCGGCAATCGAATTATTTCAGTAGTTGTAGTAGAAGGGGTGGTGGTTGGAGCTTCAGTAATAGCAGCTGTGGTTGAGGTAGCAGCTTGTGTGCTCGAAACAGTGGTGGTGCTTGTTGACCCTTCGGTACTTGCAACAGTAGTGGTGCTTGTTGGTCCTTCGGTACTTGCAACAGTAGTGGTGCTTGTTGATCCTTCGGTACTTGCGACAGTAGTGGTACTTGTTGATCCTTCGGTACTTGCGACAGTAGTGGTACTTGTTGAGGCTTCAGTACTGGCAACAGTAGTGGTAGTTGTAGGTGCTTCGGTACTTGCAACAGTTGTAGTACTTGTTGGTGCTTCGGTACTGGGAGTGGTAGATAAGGTACATTCGGGACTGGGGTCACAGCCAGCACTCACAGGATCTTCACAGAGCTATAATAAAAGATATTGTTTTACTTTATAGGACATCATGCTCAATCATACTTTAATAAATTATAACTATTAAAAAATAATGAATGCCGACAATATTCGGTTTTATACAAATTTAAGTATTGGGCTAACAGACTTATCAAACAGATGTCTCGGCTTTACTATCGTTCGATTACATAATGTGTAATTTTCAATTATTTCACGTTTTTTTGTTGTAGTATAAGTTACACCTACACTACGAACCTACACTTACACATACATAAACGAAAATGCTGTTACAAACATGATGCAAGATATTAAAAAAAGTTTATTTGGTGTAAATACGAGTAGAATCTTTTATATTGTTTTAATGTGGAAGTAATGTTTTCTATCGTCTATAGATTCTTTTAAGTTAGATAATACAGAAAAACACGTCTGTCAATGGCTGGATCACATGGCGTTGCCTAGAATCGTCTTGTTATTGTGTTTCTTTAACTGATTTAATAACGGGGGATGATCTGAAGAGATATTTAACCTAATTACTGCAGCTGAATTCCATCTACTCATCAACTGGATGTGTGGGCGTTTTTCGACAGTGCGGTTCTCAAAGTAATTTTAGCCATGTTTGCACAGGTTTCGGGGCAGTGCTTCCAATTCGGGAATGCTCTTGGGATTCATATTGTGTTCCAAGAGAATATGGGAGACGCTGATCAAATAAAATTAATCAGAGAACCCGAACACTCGTTTGTCTTCCACTGTTATACATGCAATTCAAGAAATTCTGGGAACTAATATTCAATTTTGTTTAATATAAAGAACTTATTTTGATATACGATGATTGGTGCAAAACTATTATAGTAAACTATGGAATTGTCATCAGTAATACGGGTTTTGCTTTTGTAGATATCTACAATATCAAAAGCAAAACCCGAGGACATATAAGGACAGATTCACCATCGTATTGGAACACTGCAACCTCCCGAAGATGCACAGCTTAAATTCTTACAATTATACTTCATGGGCAACATGGACAAATAACTTGATCGATGTCAAGAGATCAATGCAGCAATGATAATAGCAATTCTTCAGATCTGCAGCAACTACTTAATGAACATTTTGCATGTCGAGTTAGCCCGCAAATATTTAATTTCCGATCCGTCTCGCATTCGCCCTGACCATTCAAATCTAAAGGCCAACCCTTGAAAGTTTGTGGTATGAATCAAGACAATCCATTTCCAAAGTTCAATCTATATATATAAGTGATTTCCACGTATATAGTCACTCATCACGATATCTCTGGAACCACTAGAGCTAAAGACTTGAAATTTGGTAGGAATATTGTTTTAACCGAGTAGAGGTCAGCTAAGAACATTTGAACACACACAAGGATTTTCCAAAATTCCATCCGCAAGAGTTTGTTTTTTTATTATGAACAGAACAACGTCTGTCGAGTCAGCTAGTAAATTAATAAAACAGACCTGTGTTACTTCATTGAAGTGGTATCCATCTTCGCAGCTTCTTCTAAACTTGTCACCATTTATGCATTCGTAGTACAATTGGCACTGACATTCGTGAGGCAGGAACCATTTTACGTCGAAGTCTTCCGGACATCCATTTGGCAGAGTTCCGCTGGATGTGGTAGAAGTTGCGGTCGTGGTTGTAGTTGGAGCTGCAGTACTTGCAGCCGTGGTTGTGGTAGTTGGAGCTGCGGTGCTAGCTGCAGTTGTAGTGGTTGTAGGAGCTTCGGTACTGGTAGTAGAAGAGGAGCTTCCATCACACTCAGGATCGGCCTCACAGCCTGCTGTGGCTGGATCTTCGCATTTCTATATAAATGAATAGTTATGCTGGCATATTACAAGGCTTTTGGCCAAGAATAAGAATGATAATAAATATCGAAAGTAATAAGATCATTGCAAAAATAAACGTACTATCAATTGTCTAGCTAGAGACACACTGCATAATATGAAGTATATTAACGTTTATACGTAAAATATTTGTTGGTAGTATGATATTCTACCGTACGGCAGATACGAAGCTTCTATGGACTATGAACAATGTTATTTTATTTCTCATCCCATTCCACATTGCAATTTAAGACTCGACAAAAATATCTCTATTAATGCGAAAATGATCGAAATTTCTAACATAATAATTCTGTGCTAAATTTTAATTACGAAATAGGAACTAGCTAAAGTTAGTAATAAATTGCGACAATGACAGATGATTAAGATCATTAACTCTCGTTCTAAGGTTCGATGGGTCAACATCTCCTGAGGATGCCTCGTGTCCAATTGGTTGAAGCAGAGTTTAACGTTGCAGATTAACCCGGTTGTTTGGTCGGTTGTTCAGCTTGGGCCGATTCACTTCGGTGGAAGACGCGTATAACTCCCATATCTCTAAGCTGTGCGGCTATGCTTTAGGTGCATTCTGCATATATCTCATAACAATTAGATAAATATAGAGTTCGGCAAAATAATGCCTAATTCAATAAATTCGACTAAGATCACTCTAGTTAAAGTTAGTTTATAGTAAAGATCTCCCGTTTTAACTTGTTTTATATTAATATCAAGATCTTTTGTAACAACAGTATTGCATAATTCTGTAAAAAATTCTTTGAACAATAAAACAAACCTGTGTAACGGCATTAAAGTGGTATCCATCTTCACAGGTTCTTCTAAACTTGTCACCATTTATGCATTCGTAGAACAATTGGCACTGACATTCGTGAGGCAGGAACCATTGAACGTTGAAGTCTTCCGGACATCCATTTGGTAGAGTTCCGCTTGTTGTGGTAGTGGTTGTGGATGATGTGGTACTTGCAGCAGTCGTGGTGGTTGTAGATGCTGCAGTACTTGCAGCAGTTGTAGTGGTTGTAGGGGCGGCGGTACTGGCAACAGTTGTAGTGGATACTGGGGCTGCAGTAGTAGGAGCTACAGTAGACTCTCCACCTCCAGGCACACACTCAGATTGAGCAGGTAAAACACACACCTGTAACAAATAAATATAGTTCAAGACGTTTGAAAGACTAATGGATTTATTGACAACAATTGGCACAAATATATTAGTTTTACAGTACTCAGAAAAAATATTCTGAAAACGTATGTAACTTCAGTTGCCTACGAAAGAATTAAAAAAAAAACTCGTAATCTATCGAACAATCGCAATATTATTAATCTGATATTGTCCTTATGGGTATCACTCCAGCTAGGATTACAATTATATGAACCACAGCAATGCTGATGTAGCGTGCTGAAGGACTACCAGGTCAGGAGTTATCTTGCCCAAAATCGGCAGGCTAATCAATTCAATCGTTGACCTGAACCAGCATCAATGAAATCACCCGTATTTGCCGCTCATAGTATACAAGCTATTTTAGAGCCAAATGGTTTGTCCCTTTGCGGATTAACGGCATGTCCCTAATGTCTTGAGGACTTGGAAAGGGGACGTGACTTGCATCCACACTCTGGCTCCTTTTCATGCCCTGGCTACTTTAGTTGGTGCTGTGGCTGCTGCTTTGACTGCCGAAGACCGTAAGTATCAGAAATACGAAGTGAGTGGCCCAATGAGTATTAGCATCTTTGTGCCATTAAGTGTAAGACACTTGTAATGTACAAATTACTATCTACTCGTCTAAATAGGGCTACTAGGAAGGGCTACCGGAAGTTGTGGCAACTTTTTCGGTCAACGAACTAGCCTAGCATTCGAACACGGAAATTCTGCCAATATTCTTGGTACACTCACTCTCGTAGTGATAGTTTTTACTACTAGGAATTATGTTGAATATGGTAAATATAGTTTTAAGCTTTGTTGTGAGTTGAATAAATATATTCTTATTAGAAGTCACAAAGTATATATTTTTTTCTTCGAAGATGTAGGATATGTATGGATGAGGATATAGATGGAACTTTGGTTGGTATGTAAAAATGTGGTTTAAAGTATCTATCAAATTTTAAAACCAATGCGATCCATTTGCGATGTTTCTTTGTAATTATAGCAGCCGCTCCTTCAATTTTTCATGATATTCGTCCGGATTTGCAAGTCAACATGGTGTAGTGATGATTATTTACTCCCACACTCATTTGTTCTTATTATAATAATATAATGTCCCAATTACTTACTTTACGTATGTTCAAAATTTGGTGGTCTGTCGTGCCCTAGCAGCTATAATAAAAATATTTCAACAAAAAAGCCGCCCATATGAAAACTCCTTCCAAAATCACGGATCCACCTTAAATATAATGAAATGAAATGAAATATATCTTTATTGCATACCACAAAATTATGAAACATAACAAAAATCGAGACTACAAAAAGCAATAGGCGGCCTTATCGCTTAAGAGCGATTTCTACCAGGCAACCTATAATGAATCAGTTATAGTTGAAAAGATAACAGAAGGTGGTGTTATCGATATGCATATAATTTAAACATACAGTAAATAATTCCAAGAAAAGAACTAGTATTGAAATTGTCACAGTAATAAATAATAATTATGGAGCGTTGTTTTGAAAGATTGGAGAGTTTGAGCCTTTCTGATTTCAGAGGGAAGAGAATTCCATAGGTTAACAGCTTGCACAGCAAATGAATTGTTGAAAAAGGAAGTTTTATGAACAGGTGTACAAAGCAAGAGATTATGAACAGACCGAAGATATAGTTGGTGAGAACTTAATGCTGAAAATTTTTCCTTGAGATATATAGGAGTTTTAGGATCAAATAGGACACGATAGAGATGTATAAGTATATGGAAATTTCTACGCAAGCGGATAGGGAGCCATTTGAGCTTTTTGCGAAATTCAGACACGTGGTCATACTTACGTAGTCCAAATATAAAACGAATACACATGTTCTGCAATCGTTCAAGCTTATCCAACTGGAGTTCGGTTAAGTCGACATATGAAATGTCAGCGTAGTCAAGAATGGACAGGAGAAGGGATTGAGCGAGTAAAGTTTTCGTGGGAATAGGAAGAAAATTTTGGAATTTTTTTAATGAGTGAGAGGCAGCATAGAGCTTCCTACTAACTTCTTTTAATTGATGGTGCCAAGACAAATTCCGATCAATGAATACGCCCAAGCTCTTAACAGAGCAGCTAAAAGGAATAAGAGTTCCTCCTACAGAAATGGGAGGTAGATTACCCCACTCAATTTTATGGGTTAGTTGTGAGCTACCAACAATAATACATTGAGTTTTCGACGGATTCACTTTTAGTCCATGGGCAGTACTCCATTCCACGATTGTAGTTAAGTCTTTGTTAGTGTTTTTAATAGCTAAAGGCAGACCCTCGAGAGAAGATTGTGAGTATATCTGGAGATCGTCTGCATACATATGATACCAGGAAGTTAAATTTTTAGTTATAGAGTTAATAAAAATTGCAAAAAGAAGAGGAGATAGTACACCGCCTTGTGGAACTCCAGCGGAAAGGTTAGACCAGGTTGAAGTGTTATCATCAATCTTAGTCCTTTGCCGACGCCCACGTAAATAGCTTCGAAACCACCCTATCACTGTTGGAGATACGTTAATAGAACTCAACATGCTCAGCAAAATATCAAAGTCAACAGTGCAGAAGGCATTACTGAAGTCGAGTAGTGTAAGTATTGTGAGCTGTTGCTTATCCATGCCAGATCGGATATCATCGGTAATTTTTATAAGTGCAGTAGTCGTACTATGTCCTGGACGAAAACCAGATTGGAGAGGGTTAAGAACACTGTGCTTATTAATAAATATAGAGAATTGTTGATGGACTAAGCGTTCAAGAACCTTGGAAAGAAAAGGTAGTATAGATATGGGGCGATAGTCAGAAAGATTATGTGGTTTAGAAATTTTAGGTATTGGAATAACATTAGCGTCTTTCCAGGCTACAGGAAATTGGCCAGACGTTATAGAAAAATTAAGAATATGGAAGATTGTAGGAACTAGGATATCTATGATAGGAAGGATCATATTACGACTAATGCAATCACTACCAACGGCCTTAGATGTAACAGACAAAATGGTTTTTTTAACGTCAGAATCAGTGAAGGGAGAGAAGTTGAACGGTGGAAAGTCAGGGGTTGGGATTAAGGATAGGGATTTAAGCGTTTGAGCTTTAGTGTTATTGTCAAGAAAAGATGAATTTTGAGAGAAATGTTGATTAAGTTGTTCAATATTTAGATTATTGGAAACTGTATGTTGTTGCTTCCCAACTCCTAGCGTTCTTAGGAATTTCCAAACTTTACTGGTTTCACCGTTCTCAACAGACGAGTAGATATGGCGTCGCTGCGCGTCTCTGCACATTGTATTGCAACGATTCCTTAATCTTATATACTTTTCCCGGTTAAGATCAGAGTTATTATGCTTATAAATAGATTTAGCTCGATTTTTAGAAATTTGCAGTTTTTTAATATCATCAGTAAGCCAAGGAGCAGGTAAATGCTTTATCTTCACGGGTTTAACTGGCGCATGCTTATCATACAGCTGTATTAGCAAAGAATTAAAAATATCAACTTTATCGTTGATACTATTAGAATTAAAAATGACATCCCAATCAATAGTTTGTGCGTCTATAGAAAGACGTTGCATATCCATCCCAGAAAAATTCCGCTGCATCAGTATTTGGGGTTTACGTTTAGGGGGGCGTACTTTATAGGAGAGAAAAATGAGATCGTGGAAGGAAAAAGCATCCGCAGAGCATTGCCCATGCGAGTTTACATACTCGGGCTTAGAGACTATGATGAGGTCAAGAAGAGACGGAGTGGAGTGAGGAAAGAAGTGGGTGGCTGTAAGAGGAAGGATATGGAGATTGTAGGAATCAGTAACGGACAAAAGCTTTTTTGAACGATGGTCATCTTTAAGAAGACAGGTATTAAAATCACCCATCAAAATCAAGTGATCATATAGTGGTACAAATTTCTCGAGGATATGATCAAAGGAAGAGAAATAATCGACATTAAGTGAAGGACTGTAGAATACTCCAAGAAGGATTTTTGTATGTGAAAGGATAACTTCAACAAGAAGATACTCAACTTCATTCTGTGACATGGAATCACTAGAAGAACTTATGATTGAAAACGGAAGGTGAGATCGAAGATAGATTGCAACGCCGCCACCAACTCTACCCACACGGCCGTTGCGAAGGAGGTGGTAGCCTGGAAGGTAGTAAGAGGAAGAAGGGAGGCTGGGCTTAAGCCACGACTCAGAAATAAGTACGGCATGAACATTGCTAGAATCAAACGACGCCTGAAGGTCAAGATAATGTGCAGGAATGCTTTGTGCATTTAGGTGAACTATATTAAAGTTTTTCTGTGTGTCTGGGAAGTGATTACTGAGAGCAACGTCAATAGGAATATAAGATACACTTTGAAAACTTTCTTCACCACTAGAACCAGAAGAGACTATAGACTGAAAATCATCAAGGCTAGAGTTATGTGACATTTTGAATCTTGATAATATTTAAAAATTATCTACTGTTTATTACTACTTATACTATTACACAAAAAATAATCCTATATAAAATAATATCCAAAAGTATACCTGCAACGAGTTTCCTAAACTAAAAAATAATATACAAAAATAATTAAATTAAATTAAATTAAATGATTAACGAACCCACCCGCCAGTTGCAAGGAGAGATTAATTCACTTCTTAAAACAAACAATAATAAAAAATAAAAAAAAAATAAAAGATAAAGTAAAAACAATCAAAAATGAAAAAGTAACCCTTTTTTCCTTTTAGCAAAAATAAACTATTTATCTCAAAACCCTCAAAAAACATAGGTAGGTTTTAAATAGGTAACTTAGAGGACTAAAAACTAAGTGACTAAAGACAAAAAATTACAATAATAAAAATGAAGTACATATACAAATTAAAAGAATAAAAATAATATAAACTATATCTATGAAGCTGTTTTGAGATAGACTTGTAATTTTCACGTAAATTATTATAAAAAAGAAATAAAGATTGCGCGCCTCCATCTGAGTACTCCATTTTTATGCTGTACAAATTTTATTTACGGTGAAAACATGATGCAGTAATTAAAACATAATATTTTTAATACCTTGACCCATATTAAGGGTGAGAAAAAATAAATAATAAAATAATAAGCGGCGCTATCTTACAGCTTCAATAACTTAGCTTACTAATCATGTAATTCTATAATCTAATTCTAATAATCTATAAATGCCAGCGCAGTGATGACCAAAAGCCTTGTATCCAAAGCAGTTATTTAGTCTGCGGCTGGTATGTCAAATGTCACAGCTGTCATTAGATGACAGTTGTCACGTACATCTGCCAGTCACACAAGACACTACAGTCTACACAAATAACAATGGTAATTTAATAGGTACCTATTATGTAACAACTACAGTTTTCATTTCCTAGTATCAACAACGGAATTTGATTTATTACACTAAAACTACAGTTTATTAAATATATTATACACAGGAAAGAAATAGCATAGGCAATATAAATCTGATAATTATGTAGTATGACATTTATACTATGTAACAATTGAAAATGTTTGAAATATAAGCTGCATTTAGTAATATCAAATTATCAAATTTTATGGAAAATTGTTTATTTAAAATGTTTAATAAATAGCATTTAATAGTTATATGATGTTCCATTTTATTTTTGGTATTAAAAAACAGAACAGGATGTAAATGAATACTGCAGGCTTGTTACCAAACTATTAAACTATAACACAAATGTTACAATGTGGTGCATTACAAGTTAGGTATATGCATTCTTTATATATTATCTTAATTATCAACACAGGATGGTTATGAAATTTTGTAATAAGTTATAAATACTAAATAAAAAAAGGTTTAATTCATATACATAACATAAAGATTCATACTAGGATAGCTTAGGCTTTGTGGTAGTGACATGGGTAATTAGAAGTTACAAAAAGCTTACAGTTAACTAAACCTATGAATTGTACAAGTTATTTAAAGGTTACATTACCTTAAAATACTTACAGATTAATGATACCTATTACTTATTTTTGACCGTTCTTTTGGACCTGGAGGTGAGACTGGCAGTACCCTGAGTCAGAGGCTTAGATGTCTGTTTAGATGTCTGTGGTATGCTGTGTAGGTCAGCTTTCCACTCAGCTCGGTGATGTGAACCATCTGGGCCTATAATATGTATGCATCCATCCCTTGTCCAGCACTTGTTTATGCCGAATCTCTGCCTTGCCTCCATAAATAAGTTATGACGACTCTTTGTTAAAAACTCTGACACAGTTAAACCGCTGCCCTTAAATCCAGTTTTGGAGAACCAAACCTTATCCCGCAATGCTACATCCGCAAACTTTACCACTATAGGACGAGGTTTCTTTTCGGAAGGACGTCCTAAGCGATGGGATGACTTGATGGAAGCAACAGAGAATCCAGTCACACCAAGATGTTCCCCTACTACTTTACAAACACGTGAAGTAACATCTTCCGACTTATCTTCGCTGACTCCGTGCACTAGTAGCATTTTGCGCCTTCTACGCATCTCCAGACGATCAACCTCTATACCAAGGAACTCCACCTGTCTCTGCAAAGTATTCATGGCAGAGAGCACAAAGGTCCTGAAGCTGTTAAACTCTGCAGCCAGGGAAGTGTTTGTAATGGGTCCATTATCTAGGCCCTGCTGGAACTCGCTCATCTTCTGTTCGAACATTTCAGCCATGGCGTTGAGCGAGTCTTTTAATGCATCCATGATGACTGGTGATACGTAGTGATCGGAACAAAGGGATATTAAAGAAGTGAACTTAATTGACTTTCACTAGGAGAATAAGTACTGTCTGGTGGGTACTATTTATCACATTTATCACACTTAACACTAAATCTACTAAAATAATAGTATAAAATTACTTTTTTTTTTAATTTTAAGATGATTGAAAATACGGAGCTCTTTAAAAACAGTGTTAACTTTTTTCACACCTACCCTCGAAAATAATACGAAATATAATGTGTAATGGGCAGTCATTGTATAGGTAATTGTTTTGAGTAAATTTTATTTTTGATGTATACTGTTAATTCAACAATAAAAAAATCCGAAATTGTGTATTTGAAAGAATTGATTGGATTGGATGGATTTGAAGAATATTATACTTGCCTGCAGTAAATTGCTAAAGTGTGTTCCGGGCGCGCAGAGTGTCAAAACTCTCTCTCCGAAGTCGCAATGGTAAAACTTGTCGCAGTCGGTCTCATGGGGCAGGAGGAGATGAACTTCGAAGTCAGCAGGACAGCCGTTCTCCAAGAGTTCACCATTACTGGTCCGGACGACGTTGGTGAATACAACTTGAGTGTTGCTGTTGACACACTTTACGTTTTCAGGAAATTCGCACACCTGTATAACATTAAAACGTTTATGATTAACACAAAATATGATATAGGCATATATATCTACAATCTACATATCCTAGCGTTATAATAGGCGCTATAAAACTTGTAAGAAAGACTTCTATCGCGGAATTTCAATACTACAGTTTGTGCAGTTTTTGCAAAAGAAGATTTGAAGAGACTAGACATTTTTTTTTGATAATCGAGATAATAAACTAAATGTTTCTAATACTAGGCTTGACACTAATTGGTAAACATTTAAGTCACACTTAAGAGGTAACATTCGGTAAGCCCTTTCTCATGTTTGATTAATTATATTATAACAATAATCTTGAGTAAAAAACTTAAAAAAGCAGTGTTTCTTTCTTGGCAGACGTTCACTAGTCGGAACTAAAAGTTGGAAACAATGGCAGACCATTGAAACAGATTTCAATTTCTTCGATGACTTGCGGCCTATATGGTAAGGCCCTTTTAAACACTGATCTATATAATCTAGCAAATGTACAACAAAAGTATAAGAAATCAAAACAGAGAGACATGACCTTATTTGAAATAAATATCGATCTAGAATAAAGAACAAAACAGTCGAGAACAGACTTATCACATTATAACCGTGCCCACAAAATAGAAAATCAATCAATTCATAAGTATACCGCAACTAAAGATTCTTTTCATTTCTTTCAATCTGGATATATATAAATCATCTGTCAGTATTTTGACAAAAACAAACAAAAATCTGAAAAAGCACTACTCACACAATAATTTCGTAAGAGCACAATATTTTTTATTTAATAGAAAAAGTGGTAAATTGAGCAAGACCTGGTGCTGATGGTAATCCTACTCATTACAAATAAATTATTAAAGAATACGTTAAAATTAAACTTACTTAATTGAATATTTGGTGAAAATTAAAGAAAAAATGTTACAGAACTAAGTCTAATAAAAACATACACAAATTTTGTAAAGCGTGTAATGAATAAAGGTTATAGACTATAAATTGAAATTTTGACAAACAGTATCCGTTTTTAAAATTAGTGCATTGTTTTTCAAAATATTCTGATCTGTAGCTAAAAATAATTAGAACGTTCAAGCTTTCCTGACAACAATAATAATTAATGTTAGGATATTTAAAAAGATAAAATTTACAATATATCCTACGGTAGATGCCGTAAATGTAGTCAAACGTAAGAAGGAAATTTCTATGCAGTCTCATAAAACAAATGAAAAAATGTAAAACGAATTCTGTTTAGAAATTTTATTTTTATATTAAGAACAAATTTTCACAGTTAGCTCCAATCTGTCCAATTTTGTCTGTAGTATATAATATGCATGTATAATTTAACATTATTCGTCATAAAATTGAAAAAGTCGAATCACTCCCACAATTATTTCCAATCATTATATTAAGATAAGGCACAAGTTTTTTTTTTATTTTAATCGAATGATTAACGCTACTTCTAGATTATTTTGTATTTCATTACCATAAACAGAGATAAAGTCGGGGTTGTATCGATATTTTCTAGATTTTTATATTATTGAAACATCACGGCTTCAGCGGAAGTGATAAGGGTAGAATTGCCTCTGCAATAATTCCATGAAATATGATTTATGCATGTTATTATATTTATGATCATAAATAGTACAATATTTTATTCGATTTATCATGTTTGTTTGTTTTTCAATATTGTGAGTACAGTCAACATAAATACTTACAGTATTTATAAAAATAGTAATGATAAGGATGGTTTTAAAGGATATCCTCATAACGATTTTTCTAATCAGGCTCATTACAGATAAGATAAATCATATGAACACGGTAAGTTCTGCTAGAAAACTAGAAGAACCAAACAACATTTTAAAGAGATCTCTTTAATCTGTTCTGTGAGAAAAATAGTGGTATCAAGATGAAGTAAGAATACTGAGGAAAAATATAAGTTTCAATATTATTTAGCCACCAATATCCGGACATTTAAAGTACTGATCAAGGATATGAAGAAGTTTCGTACTTCAACTTGATACAGGAACTCGTTATTAAAAAACATAATATATTTGTTTGCTAAAATTGTTTGGACACAAATGGTTTTGTAGTATGGTATTATCAAGACTGTGTTTCACATCCTGAGCACTGCAAAGTATCTGGGCATAAGTAAGTATAAGCAAAGGTGAAAGAGACGGCAAGAAAATGTCACGCATGCTACAACAACGCGAACATGTTGACAGCAGCTGATCATGAGTGGAACCGAAAATGATAAGGTGGAATTTTTAATATTAAAGATGGTAAATGACATATTATCAATCTTAATGATTAATGATATACATTACTAATTATATTAGTCACAATGGAATCAGCTACACTCGTAATTTACATGATTTGATTTACAAATTTTCATAGTATGTTTTATTTAGAGGTTTTGGGAAGGATCATCCATTTTTATATAATACTAGCTGACCCAGCAAACGTTGTATTGCCGAGATTAAAATCGCGATACAAACGTAACTGTTGATTGTAGATGGGTGAAAATTGAAATTGTATGTATTTTTTAATGCTGACATCATTAATTAATTTTAATCATAATCAAACAAATTAAAAAAAAAGTAAAAAAAAAAAAAAAATTGGTGTGGACCACCCTTAACATTTAGGGGGATGAAAAATAGATGTTATCCGATTCTCAGACCTGCCCAATATGCACTCAAAATTTCATGAGAATAGGTCAAGCCGTTTGGAAGGAGATTAACTACAAACACCGCGACACGAGAATTTTATATATTAGATATTAAATACTATAAACCAATTCTATTATTATTCTGTCTTAGTACTGCTTGTAAAAACAAAACCAGGACAAAAATAATTATATGCCATAAACTGCTTAGGACCATGGAAGATCAGAAATGTTGTTACTTTTCTGCTGGATTTCAAGCATAAGCTAAATTTTTTGAGTATCTCTCTACTACTCATAAGACATATAGCAAAATTTTGTCTCTCCTATAACATGGATTTTTGTCTAACTCACGAATATTTTGCCTCGAGTAGAAATATATACAGAAATACTACAACAATCTTCCAGATAGATCTGGAATGGTCTGAAAAAGGTATACACAAAGTTTTGCAGATTCACAGTTGCCTTTTCGTGCACATAATATATACAGAATTCTCACAGGAACCGAAAATTTTGCAAGATGATCTGATTATGAAAAAAACCACTTTAGAACAGAGCTTCATCTGATAAAAAGCCTATTAAAATCACTCGTCAGTTACAAACAATAAGCAAACAATTCGCAAGAAATTACTTGAAGATTAGCAAAATGTTAAAACGAGTAGTAGGATTTCCTTTAACTAGGGCTCAACGTGCAAGTTGCTTTAAATGTGTCATGGCGTTTTTTTACTTTTCATGATTGTAAAGACAAAACAATGACGATCTACTTATATGGCCTAAGGAGACGACTATTTCAGTGATTCCAAAATCATTATTTGGATTCGAAGTAAATTACACTACTGTGCTATAAGAGTGATAGTCATCAAGCCTTTTCTGGCATTCTTAATCCCAAGGAGATTGAGTGTCATATTCTACACTCGAAGAACCTGATGTCTACGTGTTTATTTATTTATTGAAGTGTACCACGTCATATACAATACAATTTTCTACATCTTAAGTTACAATTCGTTGTTCTAAAATGACAATTAAGGTCAGCATGAAAATTAAAAAAAATACTCCCTAAGTGATTTTGAAACAAACGGAATTAAAAATAAAACTAATACATACTATGCCGAAAAAAAAAGAGAAATAAAAATGTAAGTACAAATTACAAATTTAACCTTTTACTTATTTGAAAAAAAAAAAAGAAAACTACTATTTGACTAATGCAGATTGAGTACCTGCTAAGTGCTTAAAAACGAACGAAGCCTGACTAACTACAGTAACATATATATCAACCTCTGAATTAGTATTGTTCAACTTGGAGGTGCTTGAACTCCCAGGTTGGTTTTTACAGTGTTTAACTCGGATAAAAGTCCAAAAATACAGAGTAGAAATGGGACCAATTGAAACTAAAATAAAGTAAGTAAAGTAAAGTAAAATAATGAAGCAAGGGGTTGAAATTCATCTTTTTGGAATATGTTTAGGAGTAGACATATTGATAACGTGAATAATTTGACGGAGATCATGCTTGGCAGGCTTGAAGACTGCAGAAAACAGAAAGTATTCCACACTTAGTTGGAACAAAGAAAATGTGTAAACAGTTTTATTTTTTATTAGCGGTACGTTATAATCTTGATAAGCGACCATGATATTGTTATAATCGATCGTTTCCGTGAACTGAAGCAACGATAAAACGTTGATTGAGGAGATTGTCCTTGATAACGGTTGAGCTTGATTACAATTCAGTAACCTAGAACTTGATCACCAAATAAGGGAATGTGGAAGAGAAATGCTGTACTTCAACGTTGTTGATCCTAATAATGTATAAAAAATTTGTAAAATGGTTGACCCTAAAGGCCATCCCTGCAACTTTTTGCTAATTCCATACCTAAACACACACGCAAGAAATCGGTCCGAATTGTATGCAAATGTGAATTTGAATGAAAAGTTTAGTCAAGTCCTTTCGAATGCACCAACCGTGATGAAATCGATCAAGCTGTTCAAAAGTTATAAGAGGTTTACATACATCCATATACACACACACACACACACACAAACATACATTCAGACGTACGGACACCATCGCGGGAATAGTCAGGGAAGCTTCCTAGAACCTTAAAACCTCGAGATCTGATGAAAACTCGATTTTCGAAAAACCGGGTCATACCAATAACTCTCCGAATTTTCAAAAAAAAAAAAACAATTTTCTTAGCGGAATGTTAAAAAGTTATCATTAATTGTTATATGAGATCGCAGTGCTCGGCGAATCCCGTTTCATTTCTTATCACCTACAGTAACAAATACAGTGTCATAAATAGTAGTGGCGTGTTAAAAGTACTTCTGTATTTTTTATTGGTTCACTGATATCATAAATTTTATTGATATTTTTATAATGATTATTTTAATCGTATTTTGCAGTAATGTCATTCACTCAATATATTTTATCAACCTTCACAATTATTATATCTATATTATTAGAGATTTCCACCTGTCTATTGACTCATCCTGTAGTGGCGGTGGCGGGGCAAAGTTGGATAAAGACTCCAAAAACCACTAAATGGAGTTCTTTGGAGGAGGCTTTTACCTAAAAGGGGTCCATACAAAACCAGAGATAGAGATAGTAACTTAGACTAAGATTAAATAATTGTTATTTTTGCATGAAATCAATTATAGCTTCATTATTGTTATTAGTATATTGACTCATCACAATATCTCTGGAACCTTAATAATAAATATATAATATAATGGAACATTCATATCACCAGTAGAGGTCAGGTAAGAACAGATTTTACGATGTTCCACCAGTTTTATTTATTATGAACTGAACAACGTCTGCCGGGTCAGCTAATTCATCACGATATCTCTAGAACTATGAGGTTAAGGGACTTGAAATTTGGTAGGAATATTCCGTTTACTAGGTCAGCGAATGATCTTATGAAAATCCTCACTAAAATTAAGTTTTCAATGTCTGACCCTCAACCCACTTACAATTAAGCACGCTAAGCAACCGCTGCCATGCTAACTATCGCTATTGTAACTTTTGCCATGAAAGAACAACGTCTTTCGGGTCAGCTAGTATTCAAAACTTGTTAGTATTTGCTTCAATGAGGCATGATTTGGCTGTCAGAATCTTGTTCCGATTTTCAGGCTCCTAATATGAGGCTTCTTAGAACATGACTTCAATTGGAAAAGGATGCTACAGCGGCGGTGAAATTACTGGGCTAGTGAGAATTAACATCTTATGACATGAAAGATTCTAAACGAATAAATTTTGAGAAAATAAATTCTATAGTCTATTTTGGACTTTTCCAAGGATTCTGAGCCGCATTGCATTATAATGGGCAGGTATATCACGTACCATTAGATAAAACGTCTTTCTCCTCTCGACTCATCTTGTTATAATCTAACTTGTTACATCCTGAGTTTTTATAGAAATTGTAATATTATAAGAATTCAGCGGCATTAAATATATTCATATATTTCTGTCGTCCTTTAAGTTATGATACCTTAAATTCTGATCTGCATGAAAAACATGCACTTATCTCTCACTCAAATCAAATCATTTATTTGCATAGATTGAGTGGGTACCTTGATGTTACATTTTATTGAAGGTACTTACAATCTGCCGGGTATATCTCATTTTAAATTTATAGTGAAATAGTATAAAAGTGATTCAAATATTTGAGTACCTACTATCGTATTTGATTATTTGATATTTAATAATTTTCAATTTAATAAGAACTAAACAGAGAATAATAAGAAAAGCGTTCTTTATTCAATTACTAGTTACTTAGTTAGTCATTATAAATGTTTTTATTAAATTACTGAATGTACCATTTGTTGGGAAAAAGTAGAGCTCATGAGAAGAACATACCAGAAACTCAACGGCCACTCGTATCAATAAATCGATTGAATCAAATGATTGTATCGTTTGAAAATTTTGCTACAATTACAAATTCACCTTATTTTTGTACTTACTTGTTTTTCGTAAGAGAAGCGAAGAGAACCGCCGCAGCTTCTCACGTCATTGCTTCTTATTCCATCATTGCAGAAGTAGAATTTGTCGCAGTCAGTCTCATGCGGCACCAGGAAGCGGCCTGATGAAGGGCATTCGAAGTTGGGCCGAGCATAGGCTACACCTATTAGCCCGAATATCAGAAGTTTTACTGGAAAATATAAATTAACATTTAATATCTTAAAGTGAATAAAATTGTTACAAAAATTTCTTAACTAATATTTTTTTAAATAACTTACAAAAATATCTAAACAGACGTACTGCAAGATTTTTCTTACCATTCGGTAATGAACTATAAAATTATAATCGGTATATTTTTTTTCGAAACTATAATATCATCTATGTACCTAGATTATTAATCTGTATTGTAGATATCTAGATTATTATGTACTATCTGTAGATTTAATAATATATTTCGCAAAAGTTCTTATAATTACTAATAGTGTGATAGTATCTTTAGTGATATACTCAACTATAATCTTAATATCTATTTACCATCGGCAAACTTAAATTTGATTATTTTCTTTGATCTTTGGAACATTACGCATATTGGATAGATATTTTTCTATATCGTAGATAACATTCTCGTGGCTATTATATATTTACAATTCTATGTAATTTAAATGATAAAAACAACGACCTCTTTTATATGATGTTAATGATCTGCACATAACTTCAACTGTATATGCCTTTCACCGCAAATATATTTTATGTATAAAACAAGTCTACAAAATACTGAAAAAAATACATACAGTCAATAAATACCAGCCTAAAATACAAATATTTAAAACACATATAATGGACCCGAAACTAAAAGACAACCCAAAGATTTTGGTTCTTAGGATTTGCCAGAAACAGTTAAAAAAGTTGAAGTGAAGGAAAAAGATTATCGCATCATTCTTTGAGTGGAGGGGTATCGACCCGTTGCAGATTGCCGCAACAGTAGGGCTAGAAGGCAAAAAAAAATACTGAAGAATTAATGGATAATAACAATAATTATTTGCCAGTTGTCTTAGAAAAATTTCATAGCAGGGTCCTAGAAGCTGGACGCGCAAAAAACAAAGAGAGATCTCAAAATATTTGTTTTTCGAATCCTGAAGATGCATAGACTGCATTGATATGGCGGTGTAAGATACCCTTAAATAAGAGCGGGTCCACTGCTTCTCTCAGTGTTTTGCATCGAATGTAGGGCTTCCAATCCCGCAATACCGAGATCTCGGCATTGCGGGATCCCGCGCCATTTTCCAATCCCGCGAGAAGCGGGAAGACAGAAAAAAACGTGCATGCGATGCAAAATAGGATAATCTGCGTCAAATATTATTCTTAATAACTCAAGTTATGAACTGTTTCGTATTTTCGTGAAGTTTATTAATACATCCAATGAATCTTTCATTCACGTACAAACCCTTAAACCCCACAAGTATGGAAGCAGAAAGGGCATTTTCTGGTGCAGGCTATATTGCGTCTAAAATTAGTTTCAGTAAAGATTAAAAGCTGACAAACTTAATAATTAAGTAATAATATATCAGTTTAAAATGTGTTTTTTTTTTTTGCTTGATTTTATATTTTGCTTTGTGTATTTTTTGAAAACGATTTGTTTTGTTTTGATATGCTTTTTATTCAGAATTTGTTATTGTTTTTTTTTTTCTGTGAAAAAAACAAACAAATAAATACATAAATAAGATAAATTCATTCTTTTACAATGTGCATATTTTCAATATGCGGGATCCCGCAAATACCGAGATCCCCCGGGATTGTAAATTCGTGGTCCCGCAAATGCCGAGATTGAATACAAGCCGCGGGATTGGAAGCCCTAATCGAATACGACGTTGCTAAGGAAGAGATGCAGAATATTAAAAAAAAAAAACAAAAAAGGATTTAAGTGCTTTCTTCCATTGTAATATTAAGGAAAAACTCAATAAAATAAATGAATAACCATTAAAATATTTTATCTAGAAAATATGTATTCCAAACATCGTGGTATGTTAGTAATAATGAGTAAATGAGAGAGAATTGCAATTACTAAATAACTAACGGCATTTTTTTTGCAAGACATGGGCTGTATATTATTTTATATTCCAAAAATTATCAGAATTTTCACATAGGGAAATCAATAACAAATCAGTACTTGGTAATTAAATTGCGTGCAAAGATAAAACTGATTAATTGAAACATATTTTATAAGATTAAATCTTTTTATTGTTCGGATAATTAATCGTACTTATTCAATTAAAAAAATTTGGGAAGTATAAGAAATACTGATAAGCAAAGCTATAGATATCGACAGAAATAATTATTGCACTGCAAAGACGACATGATTCATTTTTTTTTATAAATTCTTGAATTATAATATGCTTATCTCACAATTTGCTATATGTAGTTGATTCAAAACACTTTTTAGGTAAAATAAGTCCAACTGATAATAGTTTAACAAATTTAAAGAAGTCAAATGTATACGACATGTTTCATACATTTTTCTCAAACTATGTGTAAATTAGTAGTATTAGTAGTGTCAAGTATATTATAAATGACATCAAAAAGAAATGTAAAGGAATCTTGGGAATTTTGGGAAAATAAATGCCTTTTATGCCTTTATTAGATATTGAATATATCACCGAAAAATGAACGAAAATAACAATGAGACTTTTGAATAAACAGGAACAATATTTAAGCTATTGATTTTTCATAGACTCGAAAATATCGAATGATCTTTACAAACATCATCGTACTCAACCCTATGCTCAATTAATAGAGAGTACAAACAAGCTAATATTTTGAAAAAATACTTAATATATGGATGTTAACGTTGTCAACTTTTAGCCCAAATTCTTAGCAGTGGACAAGATATTCCTCCCCCACATGGTTTATGTCATGACGTCATTACACATGAAAGCTCTACTGACCTGACTGTGAATATGGTTAGTGAGATTAGTGTTAATAAGAAGTTTTCTAACTATGATATTCAAGGGAACCAACAAATGGCTCATCTGTACGATCTTTGATATGGATGATGTAGAATCGAATTATCGAAGAAAACAGATAAATAAATCAGTTGATGTAGGAAGCCTGCTTGATAAAAAGGACTCATTTGGTTACATATTCTGTTTGTTTTCTTGAAACATTCATCAGCTATTTGTTATTATCTATTAAAAAATTACTTCAATTTACTAGTTTATATAGAATATAATATTCCCCAAAACACAAATTAACTGCGTTAATTACTTACAACATTTTAAATGTTACAATTGATAAACTAGGATGGCATCCAGTAACCATGCGTCATCTTAATACAAAATTGATTCTAGAATATTTATTTCATCTATTTAACGATTACTTATAAGAAGGCTAAGTTTGTGTTAGAATAAGTGATCGAATTTATTTTGCGGTATTTGATTGTCAGATAATTTAAATTAAACCTTCCCAAATTAAATTGTCTTCTTTTATGAACACTGTCACACGACTATTAATTATTATAATTATTAAATCTTCTTCAGTTGTAACTTGGGACAAAGATTTTTTGTTGTCCAAAGTCCTTTACACTTAGTTTTTGCTTTTAGTAGTATCTATCATATTGTATTTTATATTATTAGGGGTTATTAGACTATTAGTAGGGGTTTTTATAAAGGCTTTTTGGCACAGTTCCGTTTCGTATTAGAATTAAAAAGAAAAATACGTACCTAACATAGCGTCACTTATGACGCAAAAGAATGACACAACTTTATACACTTATGAAGCACAATGTTCCACACAAACAGTGACAAGGTACCGAAAACATCAATTATATATATTATGCGTTATATCAATTATCAACGATAAGACATTTAGCATGATAATTCTTATCAATAATTCTAATTAGTAATTAATTTTGCACTTTTATGAAGTCCTTGTAGATGTTTTTAATCAATGTCTATATTTTAATTTAATATATTATCTAACATAAACGTTTCAGTGTCAGAATCAAGAGAACGGGCCTTCAATAACAAATCAATCATAATTAATATTTTTTTGTATCGGGTAGAGTTTATCTCAAAGGTGTAAAGAAATAATGCAAGATTATTATCCCAAGTAAAAAAACAGAGGACAAAAGAGCGTACAGATCATTAACTGATGTTATCAGCCACATTCTCCTGTAACACAGAGAAGCGTTGTCAGCCTTTTAGGAAAGTTTACGCACTTTTTTGAAGGTACCCATGTCTTACCATTCTAGAAAGGAAAGGAGCTCATTCTATAGTTTGGTTATATGTGGAAGAAAGTTCCTTGAAAACCGCACTGTAAAGGAACGCCACACATCTAAATGACAAGGACGATACCGGAGTGTATGGTGTAACATGTGAAGGCAGAATATCTTTAGATCATGGAAAATGTATTTTTTTTGTTGTTTTATTCACTAGTTGTCTAGATCTAAATTGAAGCTGAAGAAACAAAAACACGCTTTAAAAATAATAAAATCATTTTTGAAAATATAAAAGCTTAAAATAAGAAAAGATAATCTCAATGAACTTAACATCGCTTTTGATTATAAAATTCTCTATGTATATATGAATAATTACTTTCTTTTTTTGGGAATATAAATAGGATCAAAATAAATATAATTATGTATCTAAATAATTATGTGTATGTAGAATATATTAATTTATTGTCTGATTTTAATGAAAAAATTATTTTGTCATCGGTCCAATTTTTTTAATTATTCAAATGAATTGTATTGGCAAAAAACGTCCGTAACGTTAAAAAACGTAAGATTTTTATGAACTGAAATGGTTTAACTACCTATGCTGTGTTTTGTTAATATAATTTATTTGAAGTATATTTGCAATATTTTTTTTTAAATACGTTTTTAGAAAATGTTTTTTTTTTTAATAATTTTATTCGAAATATGTTTTTTCGAAGTATTTATTTTGTAGTAATTATTTTTTCTTGAATATTTTAAAACAATATCTTATTAAATGTTGTTCTTGGAAATATTTTTCTTTGTATTTTCTTTGAAATATATTATGTGAAATATTGACGGGAAACTTTGAAATACTAGTTTTTAAACTTTTTCAGTTGAAGTTTCACTTCTACCACAGTCTTAAGAAACTCATCCATCCAACGAAAATATATAGACGTAAATTAATTAATAAATAAATTAATATCGTCGTTTTCATTAATTTTTATTGATAAATCGCTAGACCCTCGCTCCTTGCTACTCATTTCCTTTGGTAGGATTCCTATATTGATACACTATCATAAATAAGTATTACTCATTCTAGCGCTGTACAAAGCGCAGGTCCGGCCACACATGGAGTATTGCTGTCATCTCTGGTCTGGCGCACCCCAGTATCAGCTCGATATATTTGACCGCGTGCCCGGGACGTATCGGGGACCCAGTGCTTTGTGAACGGCTGGATCACTTGGCGTTGCGTAGAGACGTCGCTTCATTGTGTGTCTTTTACCGCATTTATCACGGGGAGTGTTCCGAAGAGCTGTTTAACCTGATTCCTGCCGCCAAATTCCACCTTCGCACGACACGCCACAAGTTAGGATATCATTCCCACCATCTGGATGTGTGGCGGTCCTCCACAGTGCGGTTTTCAAGGAGCTTTCTTCACCAGAAGAATCAGAGCGTTGCCGGCCCTTAAGGACACTCCTCCATTTATCAATGCGGTAGAAGACACACAATGAAGCGAAGTCTCTACGCAATGCCTGATGATAAAGCCGTTCATAGAAGATAGAACACAGCCTTGGGGCACTCCAGCAATCACAGGCTTTCGGGTTCGTGGAATAACCGTCGACAACGACCTATATGCTGCGCCAGGAAGCTGGAGGTCCCAGAACTTTGACATTTGTCAGCTCACTCTTGTAATTTATCTTTGAAAGTGTTATTGTGATTTTCTAAATGATACGTCACTCGAGCGGCGCTAGCTCAGTTGGAAAGAACGCTCGTACGGAACGCAAGAGTTCGAGGTTTCGAGTCACGCATCGTACATAAAATTTTATTTTCAGTTTTATTTGTGTAATTAATCCCAGAAGTGAGGGTCCCAAGTTACACCTGAAAAAGTTTTAATAATAATACTAAAAATAGTCGTGGGACAGTGTTCGTAAAAGAAGACAATTTAATTTGGGAAGATTAAATTTAAATTATCTGACAATCAAATACTGCAAAATAAATTCGATCACTTATTCTAACACAAACTTAGCCTTCTTATAAGTAATCGTTAAATAGATGAAATAAATATTCTAGAATCAATTTTGTGTTAAGATGACGCATGGTTACTTGATGCCATCCTAGTTTATCAATTCTAACGTTTAAAATGTTGTAAGTAATAAACGCAGATAATTTTTGTTATGGGGAATATTATATTCTATATAAACTAGTAAATTGAAGTAATTTTTTGATATATAATAACAAATAGCTAGTTAAACTTTCAAGAAAACAAAGAGAATATGTAACCAAATGAGTCCTTTTTATCAAGCAAGCTTCCTACATCAACTGATTTATTTATCTGTTTTCTTCGATAAGTCGCTAAAAAAGCTAGGTATCCAATATTTGGGTTTCGACACGAAAGAAACCTTATTCATGAACTCATTTTATTAAGAATTGATGAGTCCGAACCGATTTATAAAAGATTGTAAAACTGACATTCGTTCGTTCGTCATTCTTATCGTCGTCTAAAAAGGTCATTGTCAAAGTTCCTGATCAGAACTCTTGGGCAGGGTCAGGTTGACATCAAGAGATGATTGCCAAAACTACTTATTACAATCAGAAGTCCCAAAATTTCTACAGCAACGGGATTATGCTACCTACAAGATGGCCTAAAGTCATAATGGCGCAAATATGACTTTCAATATAAAATGTGTTATAAAAGGCATACAAATACGTTTATTTTCTTAAAATTTCTTACTAAGTATAGTAAGACTAAGTTTCTTACTAAGTACTACTACCGCTTCGAAAGCGAATGGTGCTTAATTTATTTAAAATAAAATATATTTCATTAAAACATGTTAAACTGCACCTAAAACAAAATAACATCAACTTCAAAGAAATTAAAATAGGCTCTTTAGTTAACTTTTATAGGGAATATATGAGGAAATGTCAAAAAGGGGATTAAAATATTTTTTTCTATATTCGTATATAAAATATATACAACTTAATTAAAAAAAAAACAATTTGAATAAGCACTAATAAAACATATTATTTAAAATATCGATGTGTTTTCTTTAATAACAACAACTCCGAAAGAGTACCCAGCTCTTGTCGACCCAGTTTTTAAATTCTCCCCGGAAATAGGAAAAAATATTTAAAATAAAAAACAGTAAGTAGGAGGAGAGTAAATAATACAAAAAATTAGGCTCATTTAACGAATGTAAATATTCGCTCAGAAATATATCTTCGGAAACAAAGTACTTAAACAATTAACAAAAAAGCCTTTATTATTTAGAGCATATTATCTTAAATGAATTTTCGTAGTCTTGCCATAACTATGGAAACAAAGAAAAAAATGTTTCTATTGCAAATAACATTTATTACTTTTACATTGTGTTAGTTTAATACTTAAATATAAAATAATTTAAAATATTAAAAGCTTTTTCAAATTGGTCTCCTTTGGCTGCAATACAGTCCTTTAAACGTTGAGGCCAGTTATCAATAGAAGCACGCATTCTTTCCAATGGAAAATTCTTCACTGCCAATCGTACGGATTGTTTTAGGGACTCCAAATTACCATGGCGTTTAGAGCAAGCTATACAACTGACTATAAATCATAATCCAGCGGATTAGGATCGGGACAACACGACGGCCCGTCTTCAGCTCTGATGAAGTCCGAAACGTTAGTTTCCAACCAAGATTGCGTAGAGCGAGCTATATGACCAGGCGCCGAGTCTTGCTGGAAGGAAGAAAAGAACCATTCTTGGTTATTGAACATTAAGAGGCTTCACTACCTTCTCAAAAATAGTATGTTGATACACTTGTGCCGATGTTTTGATACCGAACCATATGATATTTTCAATCATCAGTTAAGAATATATTGGTCAGTTAAGAATAAACTGGTCATCCAGTACGTCTCTTATAGGCTGTATGTAAGTCCTAAGTCATCTTTTAAAATACGCGACATGGTTCTAGGTGTTATCTTCAACTCCCGAGATAAAATCTTTGACAGGATTTCTTCGAATTCCTTCCCTTACTGCTTTGACCACCTTTTTCGTATGAACACTAACTACGTGGACGGCCAAATCTTTTTTTGTTACAAACAGAGGTCTCATTGTACCTATTAATAGCCGGGTACACAAACATTTTACTAATACCATGCCTATGGAGAGTTTTAAAGATTGCATTTGGCTCCATGCCTACTTCGTGTAATGCAATCACAGCGATTCGGTTCTCTTTATCACCCCACTCCATTTTAATTTCGCAAAATATTGTACAATGTATTGGCGCTGAAATGAGAAAACTCAATGAACAATCATATAAAAATGAGAGAATCCAAATTAAAATGTAATATTTTGTTTATTTTTAATTTATGGCCAGACTTAGTATATGAGTACCTATTATTTAATAAATCGTGGTAGCAATATAGTTCCTATAATGTAAGATTGAATCAAATGAATTTTGTTTAAATAAATTTCTTGCCAATGCAACAAAATCACACCAATTAATAATTGTCAATTATCTTACAAAGTTAAAAGAAGTTATCAGAAAAATTATCAACGAAATTTCATTAATATCCAGTCGCAATAAAGCATAATATTCCGATTGAAATTGATTAAAATCTTATTGTGCAACGAGACGCATTTATCTGTTGACGCACAAGAATCTACGAGAAAATTCAATACTTCCTTCTTTCAAAATAAATAAGTTATTATATGTAGGAAGAAAAATACATTTTTGAAGCGGCTAAATTTCTCAGGATCCTGATGTCAACACTTACTGACGAAAATTCGTCTGATCTAACAATTAATGCATATGTTCCAATTAGAGTGCCTACATTGGTAGGTCAAACATATGACGTCTTTAGAACCATTTGAGCGTTCATCTGCATACTATTTTAGGTGTGTACCATACCTCAATAACTATCCAAATGTTGCTAATCTCATCTTGAACTACTCGAAAATTATTATCTATTGTTTCCACAATTCTTAAAATAACATAAGAAACCATAACTTTTTGTGTTTTGTTGGAAATAACTGTTTTTGATACTCTTTTTTTTATTTGTTGTAACAATATCTTCATTCATGAATAAAATTCATCGAACTTGTCCATAATTGTCCGGAACGTTCGCACTTTCAGAATATTAGAAAAGGCGCATGCTTTTATTCTGTGACTGCTGAGTTTTTGTTTGTTTTTCGATTACTCGTAATACCCAATATTCAGTGAGTTGCTATTGTTATAACACAATATTATGTGAGACATCATATTATATAATTATAATACTATGATATTTAGTATTTGTTGATATAAATTAGACTTGAAATAGAGTCCATCCAAATGAAATAACAACATTGAACTGTCGTTTCCTTTGTCTTTTTTACTGTTTGTTTTATTTGGACAATGCACGGACGAGTAAAAGAATAAGGACTCCGTGTCACCTTACATAACAGTCAGGCACCAAAAGAAGATGGTAAACGTGTAAATACATAGCCCCACGCATACACTTACATGCCGATCGGCCGCCATTATGAGATTAGCCATCGTCTGTGACAGATCAGTTCGTGTCGCAATAAAATATTTTAAAAATGCCGTCGTGCGTGTGAACATGTGTAAAAACAATAATATAAAAGTATTTGTGGATATATGATTATTTAAGGGAGAAAAAATTGTGTAACTGGTATACCCCGTAACCGCACACACACTAGAATAAAGGTGTTTCACTTGCTAATATCACGGCGCGGAGTCCTTCTTTTTTTACTAGTCCGTGGGATTATGTTGAAATATGTTTACGTTACTTGGAAAATTATCGTATGATATAATTCAGCAGTTATTTTGTCCAAATATAGCTATGGCATAGTTATATTTTATATTATACATAAACGATCTCACACTTCATGTTCAAGGGTTTCTATCGGTGCAAGTAGTTTTCAACAAAATTTTTATAGCTTTTTGTTCTATGATGTACATGTATATTACATTACTGAGAAGCTAATTTCATTGTCATTTTGTTGAAAGTTGTATTTGAACAGAAAACGTAGATTATCACGACATAACATAAAGAATTTTCTAACTTACTCTATATTTTGCTTCATATGATAATTTGGATTTAGAATTATCCAAATTATTAGTATTCAGTAAAAACTAGATTAAATTTCCTATCGTTCAGTATGTAAAATATATAATGTCTAGAAACTAAACATCTGTTCATAAGAGCGTACTGAAAGTATATATTATATTAAGTAAAGAATGTATATTTTAGTTATGTTTTAGAAAGAACATAATATAAAGTTGATTATAAAACCAGAAATACTAATAAATAAAACCAAATGTTTTCATTGAAAAAACTCATTTAATCTAAAATATTACTATTTTCAACTTTTTGTCGAAATACAGGTCTGTGTAAAATAAAACAATAACACAAATCAAATAATTTGTACTTATTATATTAGATTGTTTCAATAGCTTTCAGAAAATTGCACCGAAATCTATATATATATATAAAAACATTATTTTGCTACACGTAAATAAATAATGCGAATAAATACGCGTTCGCACACCCGCCAATATCACCCGGTTTTTTAAGGAATATTTAAGGTTTAGAGTGCCCGGAACGCGTCAGGGTAGTAATCACTTTCATCTGCCTAGACTTTCGTATGAGAACTTCAAAATACATTTTGTGAGAATTCGCATTCAAACTCAAATTCAAACTCAAATATTTTTATTCAAAATAGGATGTGACATCACTTATTTAAAGTCAAAAAAAACTACCTACCCATTCCAAAATGAATGCCTCAGGCCTGAGAAGAATCAGCGGGCTTTTTTTTCATCAAAAGATGTTTACAAAGTAATATTGTACAAATAAACTTATTATTTAATAGCCTGAGGGCGGTCGCTCCATTCCCAATCTGTGGTATCATTAAGAAAGTCATTTATGTTATAGTAACCTTTACCACACAAACGTTTTTTAACAATTCTTATTGAGTAACGTTATGCTTTTGTTTTGAACATTTTCTGGGATCTTGTTGTAAAAGCATATACATCGCTCCACAAAAGACTCGACTTAGCCGAGTAGTAGGCATTATAAGCTTATGTCTGTTCCTGGTTATGACAGTTTCTAGCAAATTCACTTATGTGCCTATGAACATAATATATTACATTATCAATAATATATTGAGAAGCAACAGTCATGATGTTAATTTCTTTGAATTTTGCTCTCAATGATTCTATAGGACCTAGGTTATAAATAGCGCGAATAGCCCTTTTCTGCAGCACAAATATTCTATTAATATCGGCAGCGTTGCCCCATTGTAATATACCATAGCACATAATACTATGGAAATAGCTAAAGTATACTAGTCGCGCCGTATCTATGTTATTTAATTGTCTAATAATTTTAACCGCGTATGCTGCAGAACTAGGTCTGTTCGCCAATCCTTCAATATGGGGGTCCTTACCTCTCCGTTTAACAAAACACTCGCATCAACATTTTTTACATTTGGTACGGTAAATTTTATATATTTCGTTTTCTTGCTATTTAACAATAGGTTATTAGCGGTAAACCAGGACACGATGTTAGATAGAATATCGTTCACTTCGTCATACATATTTTAGTTTCAGTTTGAAAATCAGTGAAGTGTCGTCCGCAAACAATACTACCTTATATTTTTCTCTATAAGATTAGGAAGATCATTTATATAGATAAGGAAGAGGAACGGTCCGAGAATAGACTCTTGTGGTACCCCCATACTGAGAGGAGTCCTAGGAGATCTCCTGCCATTCACGTCGACCTTCTGAATTCTATTATTTAGATATGAAATCGGAAGATCGAGTGCAGTTCCGTTTATGCCATATTGACATAGAGTCCTGACCAGCGTTGAATGTTGAACACAATCAAAAGCCTTGGATAAATCACAGAAGATGCCAAGTGCATTTCGCGATTCCTCCCAGGCATCAAAAATATTCTTGATAAGCTCAACACCTGCATCTGTTGTTGAAAGTCCCCTAGTAAAGCCAAATAGTTTTAAATGAAGTAACTTATGAGAGTTAAAGTAAGTAAGCATGTGGCTTAATTTTTTTTTTTTTTAATTTAACAAAGGTCGGAAAAACCGACACAGGACGATAGTTATTCGGGTCAGAAGAGCATCCCAACTTAAATATTGGTGTAATTTTACTATTTTTCAGAAGATCTGGTCAAACACGCCATGATTAATAAAATTATTAAAGACTATTGCAAGATATGGTGCTATGACATCAATTATTGAAATTATTATATTAACAGAATTCATAGTAAAAGTAGCCTTGGGTATATTATAATTTTGATACCCATATAATAAATGGAGTTGTTGTAACTTGAATATTCCCTTAATCCTTCAACTCATAGATATCAGTTACGTCTTACCTCTGGCTTAAATTTTTTCTATGGTTTGTCCTGGGTCTTTTATAAGATACTGTGAACAGCTTTTTTTAATTCAAATACTTTTTCGTTTCTTCCTCTTTTCTTCTATTGTAATTTCGGGACTACCACACAGTGACATCTTTTTCCCATCAAATCTATAAGATTTTTGTTAACACCTTCCTTAAAGGCTGGCAATGCTCCTGTGATTCCTGTGGTGTTGCAAGAGAATGTGGGCGGCGGTGATCACTTAACACCAGGTGACCTGTACGCTAGTTTGTCCTCCTATTCCATAAAAAAAAACATCAAAATTTATTTATGGATGGTGCCTGAACAGTGGCTGGTACTTTATATGGCACACATTACAATATCCAAGATTATTTAAATGATAAAGTAGCCTGGAATTGAATTGATCTACTTAAGTGTGATTTGTTTTATGTGATTTTAATTGTTTGATGTTATTTATATTACTTATTTGATTTGTTTGATTTTAATTTTATCTGTTTGATATTATTTATTTATTATTATGAAATTTAGTGTATGACTGAACTTAAGCCATTGTAAATCAATGTTATGAGTTCAATAAACGTTTTGATTTGATTTGATTTGACAAATAACACTTCAATTATTGCTAAAATGCAGAGATACCTGAGATTGATAACTTGCCGCTTGCAACATCCCTACAGCTCTTTGGATTTCATTTGCCGTCAAATGACGTCGCTCCATGACGTAAAGAATATCTAAGAATAAAATTTTGTCGCTAACTTTATTTGAATGGATGGTAAAATTATAAAATCAAGACTAAGATTTTATAATTTTACCATCTTTATTTGAATGGATGGTAAAATTATAAAATTAAGACTAAAATTATAAAATAAAGACGTAGCAATAAAAACGCACTTAATATCAAACAAATTCCCTTTCATTTAATTTTAAGAAAAAAACAAAACGATCGATTTTTTACAACCAGCCAGTATGTCATCAATAACAAAAACGTTTACATACCTTTGCAATTTGAGTGAATAAAGACTTAGAAATTAATTAATATTAACGGTTAATTTGTAATATCATGCATGTTGCTTAGATTTTTTTGATGTGTGTATTCTGTAAAAAATTAAATGGCCCAGGTTCTTGATCTACGGGTTAAAAATGGAAGTGAGTCCAACACTGCAGCTTAGTCGTTCATGAATTTGTGTGGGTTCGCCATAATTACTGTGGTTAATAAAAATTTTGTCCAAAGATTATTTCTTAGTTTATTTATTCTTATGTTGTTGAACCAGTGGGAGGCTCCTTTGCACCGGATGCTGGCTTGATTATGGGTACCACAACGGCGCCTATTTCTGCCGTGAAGCAGTAATATGTAAGTATTACGGTGTTTCGGTCCGAAGGGCGCTGTAGGTAGTGAAATTACTGGGCAAATGAGATTTAACATCTGATGCCTCAAGGTGACGAGCGCAGTTGTAGTACCCCGCTCAGAATTTTTTGGGTTTTTCAACAATCCTTAGCTGCATTGCATTGTAATGAGCAGCGCGTCCCTTATTTTATTTTTTATTTTTAAAAAGTAATGCCCCTAGTTAATAAGCAAGCATACCATCTCGATATTCTATGATATACCTGACAGAAAAACCCGTCGGTGTTAAACCTTAAGAATTATTCATAGACTTCTTGTAACTAATTCTAGTAGGCGTCATAAGATACATAATAGCTTAAAGGGTAAATGTATACACTTTTATAATAAAGTCCCAGCCACTGTTCAGGCATTATCTATAAATAAATTTAAATCTTTTATAAAAAAAATGGCTCTGTCTTAAATCCTATTACTCCACAGTTGAATATCTAAGTGATCGGACAGCCTGGGACTAGATTATGATTATTTTATAGCGATAGAAATGACTGTACAATATTGTATATTTTTATTGAAAAGACCGCAAAAAAAGAATGCTGGGAGAGCTTCTTGCGCCGCTTCTTCTCTCTCAGAGCGCCATTTGCTTCCGAAGCGGTAGTAGTATCTAGTATATTAGAAATGACATCAAAAAGAATTCTAAAGGAATCTATTTTGAGAACATAAATGCCTTTTATGACTTTTTAACGGTAGCAGAACGCGTTTTAATCAATTCCTAATAATATGATGTCATTTGTTATTTTTGCAACTGCCTTGTATCATTATACGTTTTCATATTAAATAGGAGATATAAATAATTATCAAAGAAATGACTGATATAAATAAAACACTACTAATGTATCTGAATCTGATAAACTAACTCGTATCGGTTCGGGAAAACTGCAGCCGGTAATTAGTTTTTTTTTGTGTTTTTTTTTTATGAAAATAAGGGACGAGGCGAGCAAGGCGTTCAGCTGATACTTACACCTTCCTCGAGAACCACGGTATCCATTGGAGAAACCAGCAGGAAAATAGGTGCAATAATTATTGCGTTTATCGCGAACAGACAGACAGACAGACGCGGGGGAGGACTTTGTATTATATTATGAAGTATGTCTACCTACTACTTAATATTTTGTCAGATGATGAATATCCCATTTGGATATATGGATGGATCCCATGATCCTGTTTTAAAAGCATCATGAGAAAAAGGATAGTATATATAATACAAAATCTTTAATATTTAAGTCAAAATAAGATGAAAAAATAAATATTTCAAATCAAACAAATTACAGTGTATTTGGTATATGAACAGGTAACTTTTTAGCAAATTTGGTGGAAAATAAATATTTTATAAAACATAAAAATAAAAAACAAAAAACTTGGTTACATAAATTTTTCACATAAACTTTGAGGTTATATGAAAAAGTGTGAAATCAAAAGTTGTAGATACTCTTTACTACCTACAACTTTGCTGTTTAACTTTTTTCCATACGACTTGTAGTTTCGCCGGAAATCGAGATAAACCGTTTTTTACTCTTAAAAACCCCCCCTTGTCCACTTCCCAACCTCAGATCACCCGTTATTTATTTTTCCTTTCATTTCTGTTACATTCTCTTCCTGTTCCAATGGGTTTCATCCTACTATTATAATCTTTTATTTTAGCATTTTCAAAGGCCTCGATACTGGCACTGGTCTATCGGCTTCTCACCGCTATAGTGCGCTATTATGAAATTCCTACATTTGGAAATTTAATAACTTATTTTAAAACTGTATTTTGAATATAAGATTTTCAGTTTGAATTGGAGCGATTCGGCGAATATAAGATATTCAATTGTTTGGTTTTATTTATCTACAAATTTTAGCTTTATCATCTGAATTAAAGGCGTTCCTCTACAGATAGTTATGGTTTGGATAGTGGCTTTAGTACAGTTCAGTGCAGTTCACTGCGACCAATGTGATCTATTGTGATAGCCACTGTTAACTGTATCTCACTGCTAAGATTGATTCTTTTCGTGAATATTATTATACATTTTGCAGTGAGATAACGTATTTCAAGTCAATTGGATTTCCCAATGAGATGCTATTTTTCCGCATTAGAGTACCACATTCAGAGAGGATTTGTAACTTTCATCTGCACTATTACAGAATCTACACGATCTGCAATTCCTGAGGCCTAAGATTGAGAGGTGTTGGTTTAATCTGCAGTGCCCCGTTATTGTGCCCGTTAAAATGTGTAAGTTTTCTTAGCTCTACTTAGCCCTAGTGCCTCATTCGCAGATTTCTTACTGAAAGCTTGGATTAGACTTTTGGATTAGGTTAAAGCCGGAGTGTTGCTCGACAGTTTATAACACTCTTGTTAACATGATGTATCAAGGGTCGATTTAACAAGACTCCATGGAACACCACAGAATGGTTCAGAGCCACATTGAATGCTTTTAGCACCAATTCATGCAAGTTCGTCTTGCAAGAATTGCCTTCGATCCCTGCCTGTCCTGGAACCCATCGAGTTTGAGTCTATAGCGGAAAGAGCCGCCTGATTATCTGTGTGAATATAAATACACTTCCCGACGTAGCCTTTATTCAAGTTCCTCTACAGATGGTTTATCTTGTTTTTTTCGCAATTCTTTTTATGTATCGTGCACTTACCCACAATTTGAATCTTAGATAATTATCTTATGATATAACAGAGATACAGATCAACAAACACGAGAATTGATTTTCTGATAACATCGCTTGAAGGTATTGTGATTAACATCTAACGTACAGTGGAAATATTTTTTGTTTCGCAGAAAAGTGAGATTGTAATTTTTTATTTGACACTTCTGTATTTAAAATGCGTCAGTGATGCAATAGATAGGATCTTTGACTTTCAGCACAGAGCCCCCGGTTCCATTCTCGCCCACCACACACTAATGTGATTTGGGTTTTCAAATTAATATGCAATATATTCGACTATTCCTAAAGTAACTTATGATTGGCTTTTCTCTTTAGTCTGTTGAAACAACTTTTACTCATCAAATTGCAGGCGAGTGCGTTTGGGTGGGCTTGAATACGTTTTGCATAAGACTTGAGTTTATTAAGAATCTCCTGTTTGACCATTGATACTTTCAGGTCGCGGTGAAGTTGGATGTTGGTGATATACCAAGGTGAATTTGTTATGAAGACTGAAAGCGTTGGAGTATTTCCAGGTTTGAATTTGATGCATTTCCCCACAACTCAATTCCGTAGGACCACATAGGCTTTAATATACTTTTATATAGGAGTAATTTATGACAGAGAGACAATTTTGAGTGCCGTGACATTAGCCAGTACATCTTTCTGAGTTGTATGCCAAGTGCTTTTCTTTTATTGAAAATATGTTTTTTCCATGTCAGTCTTCTGTCCATGAGTATACCCAAATATCGCACTTCCTCGCATTGGGGTATTTCAATGTTATTCAATTTTACTGGAGGGCATGAGCCATGTCTAAGTGTGAAGGTCATATGAGCAGATTTGGACTCATTCGCTTTGATGCGCCAGTCGCGCAGCCACACGGATAACTCATCAAGACTTCGTTGTAGCATATTGGATGCAATTTCCGGATCTTCATGGGTAGATAACACTGCTGTATCATCAGCGAAGGTGCCCACAAGTACATTTTTTGTTAATGGTAGGTCAAAAGTATATAATAGGTATAAGACTGGACCCATAACACTTCCTTGTGGGACTCCCGCCTTAATGTCATATAAGTCAGATTTTTCTTCACCAAGCTTTACATAAAAGTGACGTCGAGTAAGATAAGATTTTAAAAATAGATAGAAGTTTGGAGGAAGGATTTTCAATATCTTGAATAGCAGGCCTTGGTGCCAAACTCGGTCAAAAGCTTGCGAGATATCGAGGAAGGCTGCCGAGCAGTACTTTCTTTTTTCAAAAGCGGATTTGATCTCATTGACTAGTCGATGAACCTGTTGAACGGTTCCATGAGCCTCGCGAAATCCAAATTGGTGCGAAGGGATTATATTTGATTTATTGATTTCTGGTAGAAGTCTTTTCATGACGAGGGTTTCCAGCAGTTTAGAAGCTATTGGCAGTAGGCTTATGGGGCGATATGATGTAACTTTATCTGGTTCCTTTCCAGGCTTAAGGATAAGGATTATTTCAGCTGTTTTCCATTGCTCAGGAATGAATGCGCGTTTTAAAATAGCATTGTATATTTGTGTCAATAATATAATGCCTATGTCAGGTAATTCTTTTAATGTTTTTGCTGTTATGAGATCATAGCCGGGTGCCTTTTTTGAGTCTAGTTTACGAATGGCATGGTATACTTCAGTTTTGGAAAAACATTTGATCGGAAGTGACAGCTGATGGGTCAAGGACATGCTTTCCCTAACCTCGTCTATTTTAGTTGATCCTAAGTCGGGATTAGAAGTAAAAACGCAAGACAAATGTTCACCCAATAATTTTGCTCTATCTGCATCAGTTCTTGCCCAGCTTCCATCTTCTTTACGTAAGGGTGATTGGAAAGTGATAGGTCTTTTAACACTTTTCATGACTTTCCATAGTGAATAATCAGTTGCAGATGTGGCGTAGGGAAATATATGACGTCATAAATCGCCGCCTTATTCTACTATGAGCACTGGCGTTTTCGAGGTAAGGTAATCGCAGTACTTTGATCACGTGATCAGTCAAAACCTCTCAACTGCCTAACGTTTTATAAACAATACCTACAGTTTAATCACAAATATTTTTAATTTGACAGTACTCCAACAACTGTTTTTTTTTTAATAAACTAGAAAACTTTAATACACTCATTTGAATGCTGCGTCAAAAAATGCGGCTGACATTATACAGGATTGCGTTCCGTTTTAAATAGTAACCGATATAACTGGCTTAATTTATCATATATATAATTTTACACACTATAATTTAAACATTATAATTAAAAGGAACGGCTTCATAGTATACTAAATTGACGTCACACTGTACAGTGGTCGCAGTGCATATCGGAACATACCCATAATTGCGCGCATGTTCAAACAGATCCATGTAAAATTAATAAATGCAATTATGAAGAGTTGTTTTTCGGAAATGTTAGAAGATATGTGATGCTGGGTGTTCTACATTGAGTGGCAAAAGAGGAGATTGCCACACACATACAATATCATTTAGCTGAAAGAAACAAAAATTCACTCAAATCAAACCGATGACGTTATGATGGCAGAATTCCCATATCCGGTTGAAGATCCTGTTCTATATGAAAAAATTGTGATAGCAATATTTTAAACGGTCACGATTTCCTGTACAATTGGCTTGCATCCATCCCTAAACTGTGCGTATAGTATGACTATCAATAAAGCGCAATGTCAGATTTACCGATTTTGTGAATAAATTCAAAAGTATCCTCGTAGCTTTTTCACGAGTGGGACAGAAAGAAAATTTATATCTTTATGCACCAAAATGCACCAATTAATTAATAAGAAAAAAAAAATGACGTGTCTTTTATAATAAGAAAAAATTGTGAAGTAAGTTGCGATAGATTAGATAGATAGACATTAACAAATAACTTTTATAAAACAGGAGTTTTAAATCGCTTAATGAGCGTCAAAAACGTTGCGAACTAGATAGATAAATAAATATCGTTATGGCACCATAACATTTTACAAAAGTACCTATTCAAAAAGTACCTACATGTTTTTATCCTGTATGGTTGTACGGAACTCTTGGTAGACCGCGCACGTGGCTCTTTTAATACGCTTAATATTAGCTTCACCTATATGTTTGTATGTTTGTAACCGACTTCTTTGGGCGCGATTTTGACCCACTTTAAACGGCTAGATTTCGTTCAAACTTTGTAGATTTATCGAGGACCGATGGCATCACACTAATTTGATAAAATTATTAAATTTTTCAATTTGCAAAATATGATTTGTGTTAATTTATATAATTTTCATCTATAGTCGATAAGGGAGGAATTGATGTTAAAGTACTTAATAGTTTTAAAAATACGCTTTTATAGAAAATTTAACTAAAAAATTAAAAATAAATAAAAGTTTAAAAAAACTAAAAAGCACGCTTTATATAAAATCAACTAAAAAATAGAAAATAAAAAATAGTGTAAAAAAAAATATTTAATGGTAAAAAAAGCGTGGGGTGCTTTTTAAGATATTATTAAAATAATAATTCTTCTACACCCCACGCTTTTTTTTACAATAAAATATATTTTTTTTCACTATTTTCAATTTAAATTTATTTATTCCTCTACAAGTTTCCTATATAAGTGTAACAATTGAGCCAATGACGTAAAGAACGTCATTGAATTCAGATTACGAAAATATGTCTCTGAAGGAGTCTGATGTGAAATATTTTAAAATAAATGTTATCTTTGTTAATTGATTCCTCGTATATTATGAGATAAAATCACTGTTTTTGATACAGCAAACTATAGCATTTTGATAGTGATAATTATTTAACCTACTGTTAATTTATAAAACGTTAATACGTATAAATAAAATAAAGTATTTCTACTAGAAATATTCCATCCAAAGAGTAGGTACAGGTATGGCAAAACCATGGAATATTACTAGAAATTCCTATGGAGCTGATACTTGGTTTATCATTTCTTTCAGAAACTGTTTGGCTTTGCTAGGGGACGCTCAACTAGGGATGCAGGTAATAAGAATATTTTTGATGCCTGGGTGGAATCACAGAATGGGCTTGGTATCTTCTGTGATTTATGTAAGGCCATTGATTCTGTCCAACATTCAACGCTGGTCATGAAGCTATATCACAATGGCATAAAAAGAACTGGTCTCAATCTTGTGATTTCATATTTAAATAATAGAATTTAGAAGACCGACGTGAATGGTAGGAGAGCTTCTGCGACTCCTCTCATTATGGGGATATCACAAGGGTTTATTATTGGACCGTAACTCTTCCTTATCTGCATAAATGATCTTTCTAACCTTATAGAAAAAAGATATAAGGTAGTATTATATATAAGCAAATTTTACCGCCAATATGTTAAATAGCAAATATTAATACCACCTTTTTGTTGCAGAAGAGGGCTATTCATGCTATTAAAAAACTACGTCTTGAGGAATCATTGAAAGCAAAATTTAAACAAATACTTATAAATTTTAACTATTGCTTTTCAAAAATATATTCATAATAATGTTATGTATATATGTACATCAGCACAAAAGTGAATTTTCTAGAAACTGCCAAATCCATAATGTTAACACTAGGAACAAACATAAACTTATTATGCCTACTACTTAGCTAAGTCAAGTAACTAAGCCTTTTGCGGTACGACGTATATGCTTTAACAACAAGACCCTGGAAAAATGTTCAAAACAAAATATTTATTTCGAAATTTAAAAGAATTGTTAAGAGACGTTAATGTGGTAAAGGTTACTACAACCACAGAGCAGGGTTGGATACTTACGTATTAACTACAACATAAATGATTTTCTTAACGATACCCCAGATTGGGAATGGCGCGACCGCCGTCAAGCTATTTAATTTTTTTTTGTATCGAACTTTCATGCAAAAAAGAAGCTGCTGATTTTCTTGCTCCAATTCTTCTTCTTTTTTTTATGGAATAGGAGGACAAACGAGCATGGTGTTAAGTGATTTTTCACATTTCACTTCTCAGCTGTTCTGAGGCATTCATTTCTAAATAGTATCATATCCTATTTTAAATAAAAATATTTGAATTTAAATCAAAAGCATAGAGAAACAGCGAATTGATGCTCTTGAGATGTGCTGCCGAAGATGTGTGCTGAGAATACCATGGACATCATACATCAGAGTTGAAAATTACCCTTTTCTGTATCCTTGACAAGTTTCTGCTTTAAAGATTATCTTACAAACAATCACACATTTACATCTATAATAAGAGTCATAATAGCCTCAACACATGGTCGGATCAGGTACGGCTGGACTATCGGACATTCCGGTGGGCGCCTCGCACTAATCGGTCCGGCGTTGTACTCGCTAGGGTCCGGACGGTAATAATAATAATTTTGTGCGATGGACAATGCGACATCATACATCAATACCATCGAATATGGTCCGCTACCAGACCTCGGTAGACAGACGGTAGTCGGATGGTCTTACCAAATCCGATAATGTGCTTAGGCTATTTGAAATTGAATGGTCACAGTCGATCACTAAACACTATAATTTGGTAGATTTTAATTGCGCGCATCTACTGTAAGATTGTTGCACAAATTCCAAATCATTTTGTATACATACGTATGCATGAAAGTTGAAAGTTTCCCAAAGGTCAGAGCAATCTAAGGAGAATGGATATATCAAAATTTTTTTGACTTAAGAAATTCCTAGATGGCGTGGCGCTACTGTGCTTAGACTCACTCTCACACTCCTCATCACAGATTTGACTCATATCATGATAAGAAAATATCATGAAACCACGACCGTTGTAACATTAGCGTTATGACCGAAAGGAAAATTCAAGTAATGTTTAAATTTATAGAAACACTCAAAACTTATTAGAAAAAACCTACGTAAAAAGAAAGATTAGTACTATTCCTACTCAACAATAGATGTCGCTAGCAATCATATAATAACTAAACAGTAAAGTGGGGATTTCTTGAGGTAGTCGTGTTTTTTTATGGACGAGACAAACGAGCATACGGGTCACCGGGTGTTAAGTGATCACCGCCACCCACGTACTTCTTGCAACACCAGAGGAATCACAGTTGCCGTCCTTTAAGGAAGGCTTACACGCTTTTTTTGAGGGTACAGGTATGTCGTAACGTCGCGGAAACACTTCACTGTACTAGGTGCAAAGAATATGTACCAATTGTGGAGGTGCGCGACACATCCATATGGTGGGGTGTAATTATTCTAATTTGTGGCTTGTCGTACGAAGGCGGAGTTCGGTGGCAGTAATCAGGTGAAATAGCTCTTCGGAACTTAAACTTCCAAGGTCTTTAGGTGTGTCATACTGCTGATATGCCACACGTGCTCCACTTTTTCAAAAATGTTGTGTTGCATTTTTTCTTGCTTTGCAAACGACGAGTAACGTCTCACCGCTCTTACCAACAATTAGTGCATATATTTTCGTATAAATTAAATTAGCATACTTTATATACAGATAGAGAGATATTGAGAGATAAAATACTGCCAAGCCAGGTACCTACACTTGCCACGCGTGACTTTCAGGGGGATAGCTTCGTCTAGAACAAAACAAGCAGACACCGACTTAGACCCCTAATAGGTAGTATTTAATTAATATTAAAGGTATCAGGTGTGCATAAGAGGTATATTAAATTAAATCTTTATTAAGTTATTTTATACTTTTGAGTTTTTTGAAGTCGGTGTTTTAATCGAACTTTTTTTTTAAATATAAACATTATGTATCTCAAAAGATAAATGTATGGAACAACACTAATTTCTTCAAATGGACTGGCAGCAAACGGCTGTATGTGAATTTGGTTTCTAAATGATTTGCAATACTTTCTGTTAAGTCAATATTTAGGTATTATAGAGTGTTTTTGCGATTTGTTGTAACTCTTGTATTACCATCATTGGGGTCGTACAAATAAAATGCTCTGTGACACTGTAGTCGTTCAGTAATTTTTAAATCATAAATGATATCATAATATATAGTCGCATACGATATAAGAACTAATCAATTCTCTCAGTTATAAGTAAAAATTATTGATGCTGCTTTGAAACTAAAAAATAAATTATTGTCGCGTAGCAACGCTTCGACGTACATGACTCAACAATACCCTTAGCTCAGCGGAAAAGTGTTTACTTCAGACGCTGTAGACCCGAGTTCAATCCCAACCAGTGTTAGGAATTTTTTGGATTTGTAAATTGACTGGAGATTCCAAGTGAGTGATCAAATCGAACAGAGAAAAAGGATGGAAAATGTGTAAGCAGGATAAAAATATATAGCCGTACCAAACGTGGCCGACGGCAGTTCTAGTACAGACTCGGTAGTAAAATGGAAAATATGGAAGAGAAAAATAAGTATTGGAAAGTGATTCAGTGAGGAGAAGATGGAAGAGAACGAGTTTTCCGTGCGGTGTGATCTGCAGAAGGCACCGCCGTCTGAAGAGGAACAGCAGCAGACCGGCGAAGTGTAAATTCGTGGAAGTAAACACCAATAAAAGCTCGTTCCTGTAAATTTTGTGCTTTATTTTCCAATCCCTGACCCACTCTCGTGACATTATTATTTAAAAACTAAAAACAATATGCTCTAATAGAAATCCATATAAAAAAATATAATTTTTTTTTGGTATGGAGACTTAATTTTTAACGATTTTTTTATTATCATTGTCGAATCTTGAGATAGAACACTTACTTTGCTACTCCATTGTTGAAAACAGATTTATATCATCACTCTCCAACTTCTTATAATGTTTCTGGGCACAGAAAGAAAATAATTTATAAAAATTGGCTATGACTTAGGTTATGTTAGAGCAGTTAAGACAACACACGAGCTGTGCGTAGCGGGCCGCGGCAGCCGCCGGCGAGTGCAAGAAACGACTTCTAGGCGTTTCCCTTTATTTCCTCCCCATAAAAATGTCCCAACCCTTAAAAATGTCATAATTTTTGGGTAGATTATAATACTTATAATGATTTTTTCTGTATTTATCCGGTTGGCGGACGACTAGCAACAGTTTTTTTTTTAATAGAAAGGAGGACAAACGAGCGTACGGGTCACCTGATGTTAAGTGATCACCACCACATTCTCTTGCAACACTAGAGGAATCACAGGAGTGTTGCTGGCCTTAAAGGAAGGTGTACGCGCTTTTTTTTAACGATAAATGTCATATCATCCTGGAAACACCGCACGAAACTTATTCCACAGCTTTGTAGTAGGTGGAAGAAAGCTCCTTAAAACCGCACTATGGAGGACCGCCACACATCCAGATGGTGGGGATGATATCATCATTTGTGGCGTGTTGTGTGAAGGTGGAATTCGGAAGGTGGCAGGAATCAGGTGAAACAGCTCTTCGGGACACTCCCCGTGATAAATGCGGTAGAAAACACACATGAAATGACGTCTCTACGCAACGCCAAGTGATCTAGCTCTATCACTCCTTTACTACGAAAATACTCGCTCGATCACACACTTTAAAAAGTATATTAGAGGATACTTGTTTTAATAATTTCCTTTAATCTAGCAATAATCGGTTTGTTCTTTGTTTTTTTCATCAAAAGTTCTGTAACGTTTTTTCTGTTTTTCCCCCTTTTAGACTTCTCACATGATATTTCTCTTCTCACATTAGTGGCAACTTTGTTGGTGTGTGTGCAATCCTTTATGTATTTTTGTAAATGTTCTAAATAGTATTTGTTTCCCGAATATAAATAAATAATCTATACTGAGGAGTTTACTTCAAATTGTAGTGCTTCGCTAGGAATTGACGATATCTTCGAAATGATTTACTCCCTGACTTTGCAATGTCTACGAAATAATAATCGTGGCTCTGTCCTTCGCCTCCAATAACTCGAATTATATTGAAAATCATCAACAATGTTTAGAACTGGGAGACATTCCGTATAAGTGTAGTGCCACAACTGCGGTAAAACACGCGACGATAGCACATTTGATTTGATTTAAAATTTATTTATTATCATATTTGTTTTACAGTTGTACGTTTCCAGTGTACATTAAAACCTAGAAATACAAGTAATAGCAGTAGTGACACGTTTTTTAATACAAATCACCTGTCTTACAACTTTTTTTTAATTTAAAATTACAAATAGGCCTTATTTATGTAGACTTCATTAGTTTAAATAACAAACAGGTAACTTGTATAATTATATGCATGCATCAGTACCTAAGTAGCATTATATTTTATACAATACAGGTAAACAATTCAAATTAGAAACATATTAGCACATTAGCTATATATAATATATAGATAGCACATTAAGTTTGCTATATTTCTTATATAAACAATGCAAACAATAGATTCTGTACTCACTGCTTTTATAATTGGTTAAAATAATGTTACATTTTAAGCGTCAGTGAAGTTACAGTCTCTGTAAAAATTCTTGAAGTATTGAAGCTTATGAAATACAGCCCCTTGACAGAGAGACGTATGGATGGAAACAAATGGCCGGCTGGACTGACGAATCGATAACGGATATTAGTAATTTGTTTTACCCTGAAAAATGAGTTACTTTTAGATGAAATCTCGACAATAATTCAACTAATATGTGCATTACATTGGATACTACCGCCGAATTCCACATTCGATGTGTGGCGTTCCTCCACAGTGCCGAGGAGCTTTATTTCACGTACAACCATGCTGGGGAATCAGCTTTCTTATGCGGTGTTTCCGGGACGATATGACATGGGCACCTTCGAAAAAAGCGTGTACACCTTCCTTAAAGGCCGGCAACTCTCTAATGATTCTTCTGGTGTTGCAAGAGAATGTGTCAGGTGACCTATACGCTTGTTTGTCTTCGGCTTCTGTAAAATAACACAATATTATTTATTATTATAATATTCTCTGGAGCGTTAATTTTGCTGCTACATTTCAGTTGCATTCCGTCCCCCTGTGTGGTACCACATTAAGATTCTATCAAAATAATTGACCAGTTCATTCCCAATTCTATGCTTCCGCTAGTTATTTCAGTATTGCTAGAACAATTATTCTCAATTTGATGCTATCAATTCCAAAACGCTTTCTAGATGTCTTTAAAAAATATAGACACTCAAAATATTATCCACTTTTGATGTTTTTTAGTATTTTAAATAAATCATTGAAAATTTTGAATATATTTTTTAATATAGAGATTCTATTCTTCAGCGTTTACAAGTCCACTAGCTTATTATATTTAGTTTTTTTTTAATTAAATATATATATTGAATACATAACATAGAAGCTTAAAAAGACAGCTAACTTTGTAATAACAGGCTGGTGAAGAAGTTAATAATAGGTTAATAGGTTAACAAGACAATTTTTTTTATTTCGGTTAGCATTTCTTACCCCCAACTGCTACACATAGTATTTTCTTCGATTAACGCGAGTGTTACTTCTATATATATATAAATGAGTTCCTGTTCGTTAGTCTCGCTAAAACTCGAGAACGGCTGGACCGATTAGCCAAATTTTGGTCTTGAATTATTTGTGGAAGAGAAGAAGGTTTAAAATGTAAAATAAATATAAAAATGCTCGGAATTAAAAAAGAACAACAAATTTGTTTATCCTTTGATGTATCCACCGTCGTTCAGAAATCTAATTGAAAGAATAGTTTAAAATGCATAATTAATTAGAATCTTTATACCTTTCTAACATTCTCAGGACGTAAAAAATAAACTTAATTTTAGCTAAACAAAAGTTGGTAGATTAACTACAGTTGTTAACTATCTGTCGGATTATTTTTATTAATAATAATAATAATAATAATAATAATAATAATAATAATAATAATAATAATAATAATAATAATAATAATAATAATAATAATAATAATAATAATAATAATAATAATAATAATAATAATAATAATAATAATAATAATAATAATAATAATAATAATAATAATAATAATAATAATAATAATAATAATAATAATAATAATAATAATAATAATAATAATAATAATAACTTTTATTTCTCACCAACAACCAAAATTACAATATAGCGAAAACTTAGAAATACAGGGGATACATAAGTTTTGGTTGTGGATCGCTGGTGCCTGTGGTAGGTAATAAAATACCTGTATTACTGGTCACCAGGATTCCACTTTTACACAGTGACTAAAAAGCTTGAAATTCCAAAGGATAGAGGTAAATGTGTGTGTGTGTGTGTGTGTATGTGTGTGTGTGTGTGCTTGTGTGTGAGAGAGAGAGAGAAGGTGTATGTGCAAACATGCGTACGATAGGGTATTCTCGGTTTATAGGTATCCTAACTACCCAAGACTTCCAGAAGTCTCTCTGTGTGACAGTAATCTTGCAAAAGAAGCCATTCGTGTGCAGTTGACCGACATTTGTACATGTTTAGACCATACAAACATAATACCTTGAGTAGCTTATTATAAAGGTACGGTCCCAGAAACAGAAAGAATCTGCGGCTAAATGATGTCCTTACCTTCGTAGATACTGCCACAAGATGATTGCGGCGAGTAGACTCTGGCCTAAACTCTGTTAAAGGGTGCTGTTTGATAAAAAAAATATGTAGATTGATAAATCTTAAGTTTTCTCACAAAATTGAATTTATGAACCTAACCAATAATATTTGACTTTATAGAACCAATATGTCGATCCATCCTCTATGTCGACCGATACTTAAGACAAAGAGTGCATCCTTCTATCTTTGTGAGTGACGACGTGCGCGAGAACTTTCCTGACTTCGGTTATCCTTTGTGACATTGATATTTCAAGTTATGTGCTTTTGTTTTGTAATTTTTTTGTGTTTTTCATACCTTACTGCTAAGTGTGCGAGGTGCATTCCACTATGATCCAGCAATAGATTATTGTGACGACAAATCGGTAACAATTGAGAAAATAACAATAATTTGTAAATATTGTAAGGCGCTAAAATAGAGTGATGAATCAACTAGATTATTATGTGCTGGAGGCAAAGTAAAATTGCCACAATTGGTCCCACCATCAGATCCTTTACGCTCTTTAGTTTCTGGGATTGGATATTATTCTTGGGACTTTTTGGCCAACATTCAGAAATATAACAGCTGTTTCCAGACGACATCGTATGCCCACTTTTAAGGTGTTATACCATCAAATGTATATAATTCTCGTGTCGCGGTGATTACCAAAGTCTTCCGAAACGGCTGGACCGATTTGTATGAAATTTTATGTCCATATCGGGAAAGTCGGAGAATCGGCCAACATCTATTTTTCATACCCCTAAATGATGAGGGTGGTCCAGCCCTAAACATATTTTTTTATTTTTATTTTATTATGTTTCAACATAAAAAATACCTTAATAATAATCTTCTTCTAGACTTTAGATTATTTATACGTCTAGATAGACTATGAGAGCTTTAAAAACAACTTTGAGCATTTCACGCACACTAACACAAAGTGTCATACAAATCGCGAGTGTAAGACGTAGCTTGTCACGCACACTAAACTAATATTCCTAGCCTGTCTTTATCGGTTGTCTAACAGTAAGAGTAAGTATGTTGAAACTACAGAGTAAATGTTAAATAATATTATGTAGTATTTTGAAATATTCTGCCTATGGCATTGTATTATAACTTAGCCGCCTCAAGTTAAACTCCGGATACAAACATTAAATACTTAATACTATTGTCCGTGTTTACAAGAAGCAAGTAAATAAATCCGAATAAATGAGATTAATTCACAAAACAATAGGCACGAAGCCGAGCGGAATAATATCATAATCTGACAGATGTCGCGCCATAGATTAAAATTAATTGATGTAGACACTGTAAAGAAGACTTAAAAATTTATTATTACTTATCGAATCAAATTAATTAAATCAAGTACATTCATGGAGTAAAACATATTTTTAATTGTTTAAAATAATTAAAAAAGAATGCTTATAATATTTATTATGTAAAAGTTTCTTGTTTATGATTTATTTGACCAGTAATTTTCGGCGCCTTTATAGCTCAACGTTTTCAGGGAGACTCTCAGGATTAAAGGGAGTATTTAATCTCCCAGGGTGACACACAAAAGTATAACGGGCTTCCATTTTCCAGACTATCCTAGCTACGTTCACTCGATTTCCAATCAACTTAAAATCAATTTATAAATGAAAGTCCAAGAAATTACTCATAAAAATGTCAAAAGTTAGACTTTATTACTTATTACGTTATTGTAAGTACAATCCGTGTAAATTGATGCAATTAAAAACTCATACATCTTGACATACACGAGTAAGTTTATAAAATTGACTTAAATTAATTTAAAAAATCACATAGTTATTGAGTATACATGCATCAATCCACACAGCCTGTAAATAGTAAAAAAGTACTCAATGGAGATTGCAAAAATGTAAAACATCATAATTAAGTGATGATGTAATTGTCCCACAATGACATTAGAACTACCTGAAGGTGGCCAATTAAATCATATTATAGAATACTAGCTGACCCAGCAAACTTTGTATTGCCGATATTAAAATCGTGATAAAAAGTAACTGTTGATCGTAGGTGGGTGAAAATTTGTAGTTGTATGTATTTTCTAATGCTGACTCATAATCAAACAAATTTAAAAAAAAATGTCAAACAAATTTAAAAAATAAATGGTGTGGATCACACTTAACATTTAGGGGGATGAAAAATAGATGTTCTCCGATTCTCAGATCTACCCAATATGCACTCAAAATTTCATGAGAATCTGTCAAGCCGTTTCGAAGGAGTTTAACTACAAACACCGCGATATGAGAATTTTATATATTAGCTATACGCATGTAATGAAAATATATATATAATTTTTATATTAATAAGTTAATAAAATAGGTGACTGCTCGAAAGCATCAAGATTTCACTCTCGATTTTATAATAGGCAATATGTGTTCCCAATTCTGTAATATTTGCAGTTGCTCTTTGTCATAGGGTGAATGTCCCTGTTGTTGACACTTGAATATAATTTACATAAAAATACATTTTAATTGATAGAAATGTAGAGCCGCTGACCCTCCGACCCTCGACCCGGCAACCCCGTAACCCCTCAGGCATGCACTCCGTATCACGTGACATGATTCAAATATCACAAATGGCAAAGATAAAAATAATATTATCTCATTATAGTTACTTCATTATGGTGACCACGTACCGGAAGACGAAAACACCAACGCAACAAATTTCTTTTCATATTGAATTTACCGCCACTTTGTAAAGGGTTGATGAGCTAATGAGAAGAAGTGGCAGGAAACTCGTTGCCACTCTTTTAAATTAAACGTTACAATTTGAGCATTCTACTTTTTGTAATAATTAATAAATTTATAATTCTGACGCAGTTACCTCGTTGAATTGCCTGACATATTTTTTTCTTTTATGAAAATAAGGGACGAGACGATCAGGACGTTCAGCTGATGGTTATTAATACGTCCTGCCCATTAGTATGCAGGGTGGCTCAGGATCCCTGAAAAATCCAAAAATTCTGAGCGGCATAACAATTGCGCTTGTCATCTTGAGAGATATAAGATGTTAAGTCTCATTTGCCCAGTAATTTCACTAGCTACGGTGCCCTTCAGACCGAAACATAATAATGTTTACACATTACTGCTTCACGGCAGAAATAGGGGCCATTGTGGTACCCATAATCTAGTTGGCATCCTGTACAAACGAGCCTCGCACTGGTAAAACAGTGAGAAACCTACATATCAGAACCGGGGTCAATTTTGAAATCTACAAGTTGCCTGGACAGCTTCTAAGTAAGCGTTCATGCCAATATATCCCAAATTGATAAATAGGTAGGTAGGCAGGCCTTTCAGCTGATGGTAAACGATACGCACTGCCAATTACAATGTATTGCCGCTTAGGATTCTTTGAAAACCCAATAATACCGTTACGTTTTGGGTACTCGTAAAATTCGGGCATCCCTTACCAGCATTTCTATATTCCGTTCAAAGTGGACAGCCTTTGATTACTAGAATTGTAAATCATGTACCAGGTAACTCAGAGATTCCGTATTTGAACGAAGATAACAATGCCTGGCAAAATATTGCAAATTTTCAAACTTGTCCAGACGATTTAAAGTGTCAAAAAGCATGCACGCACGTACTTCTTTGTAAGCCTTTGATGATCTTTGAGATCTACTGACAGAACAGACTCAACTTGTTTCGACTTTGGAACTTTCACAATTTTCACAATCGAGAGTTCACGGGTTCGAGTCCCGCGTCGTTCATAAATTTTCCAATTCAATTGTTCAAATATAATTTGTGTTATTAATCCCAGAAGGGTAATCAATTTATTAAGTAACAAATTGTTTGGTGGTAAATGTTACAAAAAAAGAAAAGTTTTGACATTCACGTTTCGATTTGATTTGAGTACCAAATCTAAATTAACTTAATTTACCTATTAAGAACTTCATGCATCGAACTTCATTCCCTTCTGTGACTGGAGAAGGGCGTTGTAAGCTGTCTCATAACTGTCATCGTTTTAAAAAATAAATAGAAAATTACGATGTAATTAATATTTATTAAAGTTATAATAATCCTACAATATTTCAATAACTAATTCTCAGTAAATAGTGTAACCATATTAATAAGACATGTTTGATAAATATCTAACCAGCGACCACTTGATGCAAAATATGTTGCATTTAATTGATACAAGTTATATCTTGTGTTGTCATTCTTGAGTGTCACGCAATTTAAAGTAATATTTGTTTTATGAAAAAGGAGGACAAACGTGCGTACGTGTTACGTGGTGTTAAGTGATCACCATCGCCCATGTTCTATTGCAACACCAGAGGAATCACAGGAGCGGTGTCGGCCTTTAAGATGCAGGTACTTTTTTTCAAATGTAGCAATGTCGTATCTTCCTGGAAACCCCGTACAGGAAGATCGTTCCAAAGTTTTGTGCGTGGCAGAAAGTTCTATCCAAACCGCACTGTGGAGGAACGACACACATCCAGATGGTGGGGATTATATCCAAACGTGATTGCAAAGGTGAAATTCGGTGGTATGAATCAGGTGAAACAGCTCTTCAAAACATACCCTGCTATAAATGCGGTAGAAGACGCACTATTAAGCGACGTCTCTACGCAACGCCATGTGATCCAGCCTTTCACAGAGCTCTGGGTCCCTGACAATTCCAGCTGCTCTGCGTTGCACGCGGTCAAATGGATCGAGCTGATACTGGGGTGCGATAGACCAGTGATGACAGCAATTCTTCATATGTGTCCGTACCTGCGCTTTGTAATGTAATTCGGCTTGAAGTTTTGCAGTGCTTTATTTATGACGCCCAGTTTCTTTGACGTCAATTTGGCTTTGCCCTCGAGATGACCGCGGAATTGGTAATCGCTTGAGATTTCGAGTCGCAGTATTCCATTACTTGGCGAGACTTTACGGGGGGGGCGTTTGAAGGGAGCAGCAGCAGTGATACGACGAATCGGGGTTTCTCAGTGATAAATGCGCAATCTTGAGATTTCTGGGGTAATATTGGACAAGGTTCAATCCCATTTCGCGACTCTTTCAGGAAAGGATTCGATAGAAGACACAAGTTTCCCGGCACTGGTCGATGATTTCCCGAGACATGCATGGACCGTGTATACGGCATCACCACTGCTGTCGCTGATGTCGTCAGCAAAGCAAATGTATGTTGGGGATGACCAACATACATTTGCTATGAAGATATGAATAAATATTGGATATGAAGAAAAAGTGAATGAAATAGCACACAGCATTGGGGTAGGTACTTCAGCTTTCACGGGCTTCGGGTTCGAGCAAGAATAATATGTAATACTGTACAGATATTGAAGTTTGTGACGATGCACCATAAACACGGGGAGTGTACTCGAAAGCTGTTTGACGTAGTCCCCGTACTACTAAATTAAGCAAGCCCTTTGCTGGGCGATATCTTAAATACTTTTACAAAATGATCCCAGAAAATGTAAAAACAGTATTGACTTTTAATGATACCATAGATTGGGAATGGAGCGACCGCCCCCAGGCTATTTAATTAATAAATTATATTGTAATGAAATTTTATTTAAAAAATTAGGACCGCTGATGTTTTTGACCCTTTTCACGTCTGAGTCATAAATTTTCGATTTGGTGGTAGATTTTGACGTTCTAAAAGAGATTTCAAATCCTATTTGGAATAAAAATATTAAAATTTGAATGAGCTCTTACTAGTGTTTACTGCTGGATATGTCACCAGTACCATAAAGTGTATCCCCTCCGAAAGCCAACAATGCCATCGTGATTTTTCTGGTAGACAATGAACGGCTGTAATTCCTTAACACATCCAAAACTTAAGAACTAACTTGAAAGGTTTTCATGTTTTGAAAAACAATTTTTAGAACAATATGTTCAGTTAATATAGAAAAAGATGACTTATTTATTTATATATATAGTGGGGGCTCCTTTGCACAGGATGCCCGCTAGATTATGGGTGCCACAACGGTGCCTATTTCTGCCGTGTAGTAGTAATGTGTAAGCATTACTGTGTTTCAGTCTGAAGGGCGCCGTAACTAGTGAAATTACTGGGCAAATGAGACTTAACAACTTATGAAAATTTATTGAATTAGGCGTTACTTTGCGAAAATCCATAATTATACAAATGATTTAAGTTTTCTTAAGTGTTAATTCCGCCAATATTTGTTTTTAAAACAATTCGACTTCAAGTCTCGTGCCAGATTTTGGCGAGACAACAAGTCCTGAGGATGCCTCGTGTAGAGACGAAACACGTGTCAAATTGTTTTAAAAATTAACCAAATATTGGCGGAATTAACACTAAAGAAAACTTAAATCATTTGTTTAACAACTTATGTCTCAAGGTGATTGATGAGCGCAGTTGTGGTGTCGATTAGAATTTTTGGGTCTTTCAAGAATCCTGAGCGGCAATGTAATGGGTCTGGCGTATCAATTACCATCAGCTGAATGTACGGATCGTCTATTTCCTTATTTTCATAAAAAATTTGGTCTCTATATTATACAAATAAGGCTCAAAGAGATACAATTTTCTTACGTCAGTGATCGAAGATTTCCCCAGAGAGCCTTGCATGGTCAGTGTACCTATAAAATACAATCGTAGACATGTTGTCATCATGACAATGCTTCTTGGAAGCATTCTACAAATCAATCACACGCAGAGGGAATCGTGTCGGACATAGTACACAGCCTTGGGGAGTCCCAGAGGTAAGGACCAAAGTAAAGTGTAGTTTTAAATGAATGAACGCGCGCATGAATGGCATCTGAAACGGATTAAGATCTTGCAAAAGAAGGTTTGTTTTAGATTAATGGATGGATCAGATTATTCTGATATCTAACACTGAAATATGAAAAGATCATTCCATGCGTTGCATTTTAGCACTATGATTTATTTTAATATTGAGGTTGTTACATTTTAAATATAATTTAAAGAATATAGAAATAGAATATAATTTTAAGAATAATTTACTTTGTTCTTAAAAGTAATCTTCTAATATATAAAATTCTCGTGTCATGGTGTTAAACTTTGAACTCCTCCGAAACGGCTTGACCGATTCTCATGAAATTTTGAGTGAATATTGGGTAGTTCTGAGAATCGGACAACATCTATTTTTCATCCCACTAAATGTTAAGGGTGGTCCACACGAAATTTTGACATTTTTTTTAAATTTGTTTGATTATGACTCAGCATTAAAATATACATACAACTTTTTACAAATTTTCACCCATCTACGATCAACAGTTACTTTTGTATCGCGATTTTAATTTCAGCAATACAACGTTTGCTGGATCTAGTGTTAATATAATAATGAATTTAATTTACGCGACGTGGATTAATCTGGACTGAACAATAAACAAGGCGACTACAACTACTTAAGGCAAATTTTGCCTTTTGCACAAGAATACACTTGGCTATTCCAGCTAAGTTTCTGGTTTAATGTGAGTCCCAGATATTTTACCTTATCGGGAAATAGTAGGTATAGATTTGCTACTCAGTCACAGGGATATAAAGTCAAAGTCAAATAAGTCAAAGTGAGTTTGTCCTTGTGTGTCTATGCGATTTGTTCCTGTTTCGCCCCGGCTTTTCGTCCCACATTCCTGTTTCGTCTCACGTTGATTTTTATTCCTGATTCGTCTCACTTTTAAAAAATGTTATTTTAGCACAGCCGGAAAAGAAATGTGAATTACAACAATATTCTAGATATATTATAAGTGCAATAGTTTACCCGAGACCAAACGATGGCATGAAACGAGTTCATAAACCTAATACAGGATTATGTTCTTGCAGATTGCGGTACAGCTATCTTAGGTTGTTGTTAAAAGTAGAACGATAAAACTTGGCACAAAAATATCATAAACTAAACTAATAAATTATTCTTATTTTCGAGACGAAACAGGAATAAAATCTGGGTCGGCAAAAATGATTTTTTGTGTGGGGTGAAACTTTGCGGGGCGAAACAGGAACAAATCGTCTATGCGAAGTCAAGTCGACAATCTGATAGTGACTCATCAATGAAGAAGGTCCATAGTAGAGGCGAGACTACGCCTTGGCGGACATCCTTTAGTCATAACATCAAGAAAAACTCGATGTAGACTACAATCGTACTCGAGAGACATCTTTAATAATGCCATCAAAATAACAAATTGAATTCGTAATAGTATTGAAGGTCACCTTAATCTTCCATTGTTGGTTGATAGAAGAAATTGAGGAGACAAATTGGTTTACTATAATATCATAACCACATATTCAATTTCAAATATTTATATTCAAATAGGATTTGAAAATCACTTATTAAAAGTCAAAAACTACCATACATTCGAAATAGAAATACCTGAGGAGATCGGGTGCAAAAAACTCAGCGGGCTATTTTATTTCGTAACATTATAATATGTAATATCGTACAATAAAATTTATAATTGAATAGCCTGAGGGAATTCGCTCCATTTCCAGTCTGTGATATCATTAAGAAAATAATTTATGTTATAGTAACCTTTACCACATAAACATTTTTTAACAATAGGTACTTTTGAATTTCATATTAAGTTAAATGTTTAACCAAACAACATTCAAAGATCATATTAATAGCTCACTATCAATATTTGTATCTCTTTGTTATTGCAAATCCAATTCCAATTTCTCTGAACTTATTGATTCGCGATAAGATTGTATGAAGAGCAGATTGCAACTATTCGGAATCAAGATAAAATTAACAAAAGCTATTTTTGCATTTATGACGTGTTCAAAGAAGTAAAAGAATGATAACAACATTCTTGCAGCGACGCCATGCCATCACTCTCTATTAAACGATAATAATTTAAGAGTCACCTGTTTTTTTTTATGAAAATAAGTGACGAGACGAGCATGACGTTCAGCTGATGGTAATTGATACACCCTACCCATTACAATGCAGTGCCGCTCAGGATTATTGAAAAACCCAAAAATTCTGAATTGCCCTACAATTGCGCTCGTCACCTTGAGACATAAGATGTTAAGTCTCATTTGCCCAGTAATTTCACTAGCTACGGCGCCCTTCAGACTGAAACACAGTAAGCAGGGCGTATCAATTACTACCAGCTGAACGTCCTGCTCGTCCTGTCCCTTATTTTCATAAAAAAAAATAGTTCATTGAAATCGAAGGCGGAAATCAATTCACAGAATTTGTATTGTTCTTATAGATAACGGTAAAATCCATATATCTCTAAATCGATACTATCGTGTTTTATTGTAAAAAGCACTTAGTAAACTCTTATCTTGTATTAGTCGTATGTTCGTATCCAAAAGATTATCAACGGTGAGTAGTTTTCGTATATCTTGATTTCCATTTTCTCAAAACAACATGATATTGTTCGTTTCTTCAATTTCAAGTAGCAGCTGCTGAAAATTTGCGCTGTATTTGATATCATTTGAAAGTGGGAGAGTCACGCTGCTGCCTTATGACGTCAGCACAATCGGGCCAGACTCGTCCGGGTTACTTACCACACTCGCACAGAATACCGACGTGAAGTAGCGGCCTAGTGCCGCTATGTTTCGCATAGGTTAGTGTCGAAGACCGGAGGCCATTCCCCCCCGTCCTTTCCCCCCCCCCCCCCCCCCCCCCCAACAAAATATGAGAGCGGTCCTAAAAAATAAATTACCCCAGGAGGGTACCGGCTCTTGTAGAGCCGGAGAATCCCTCCCCGAGCATTCGCGCTCGGGCTGCCCCTCGTATTCTGGGGAGGGCACAGTACCGCGTATGTCACAGGACAAACAGGGCAGCAACACCACGGCACCCCGCTCCACGCTTAATGTGGACTTTTGTAACATCCGGGGAATTCACTCCAACTTAAACGCCGTCCACCACCACCTTGAGACGGCGCAGCCGGCCTTGTGTTTCCTTACGGAGACGCAGATATCTCGACCTAGCAATACGTCATATTTAACGTACCCCGGGTACAAAATTGAGCATAATTTCATGCCTCATGCCGGGGTATGTGTGTACGTTAGGGAGGATATCTGCTGTCCCCGTCTCGGCAATTTTGAGGGTAGGGGCCTGTCTACTCTTTGGCTCCGCGTAGATTTAGAGGACCGCGTCCGCATCTATGCGTGTGTCTACAGGTCCCATAGTGGTAACGCAGAAACGGATCACCTCATGGGCTGCGTTCAAGCGGCATTTGATGACGTGCTTGCTCAGATCCCCTCCGCTGAAATCGTAGTCTTGGGTGATTTCAACGGGCACAATGCCGAATGGCTTGGATCACGTACCACAGACTACGCAGGGCGATCTGTGCATAATTTTGCATTGGCGTATGGTCTGTCCCAATTGGTTGAGTCGCCGACGCGGCTCCCGGATGTGGATAGCCACATGCCGTCCTTATTAGATCTTCTGCTGACTACACATCCCGATGGTTACCAGGTCTCTGTCGACGCCCCTCTCGGAACGTCCGACCATTGCCTGGTCAGGAGTGTAGTGCCTATCCGACGCCAACGTCGCAGACCACCAGCGACCCGCCGCGTTTGGCACTACAAGTCAGCAGATTGGGATAGGATGCGTTCCTTTTTTGCATCCTACCCTTGGGGCAGGGTTTGTTTCCTTTCAGATGATCCTAGTGCCTGCGCCGTTGCAGTAGCCGATGTGATACTGCAGGGCATGGATATTTTTATACCAAGCTCTGTAGTACCGATCGGTGGCAGATCACAGCCCTGGTTCGATGCGTCAGTTAAAGCAGCATCTGACTGCAAAAAACAGGCGTATCGAACTTGGGTTGCGGCGCTGGGCTCAAAGGATCCGAACTGCAAAGTTCTGAAGAGGAAATATAACCGTGCCTCCAGATTTTTTAAGCAGCAAATCGCCCGTGCGAAATCGAAGCACGTCGTCAAAATTGGCGAGCAGCTTTCCAGTTACCCGACCGGAACACGCAAGTTCTGGTCGTTGTCGAAAGCTGCTCTTGGTAACTTCAACCAGCCGTCCATGCCGCCGTTGCACATGAGGAATGACACCCTGGCCCATACGGCAAAAGAGAAAGCCGATCTCCTGTGCACTCTTTTTTCCTCCAACTCGACTCTTGACGACAACGGAAAAACACCGCCGACCATCCCGCGGTGTCAGAGCTCCATGCCTGAAGTACAGTTCCGACAGAAAACTGTTAGGCGAGCTCTGTTTTCGTTGGACGTCAGGAAGTCGAGCGGGCCGGATGGCATTTCTCCAATCGTGCTTAGAACGTGTGCCCCTGAGTTGACGCCGGTGCTAACGCGTTTATTCCGGCACTCTTATTCAAAAGGCGTAGTCCCTGATTCATGGAAGTCAGCCCTTGTCCATCCGATCCCAAAAAAAGGAGACAGTTCGGATCCGGCAAACTACAGGCCTATTGCTATTACCTCCCTACTCTCCAAAATTATGGAGAGCATAATTAACCGCCAGCTCTTGGTATACCTTGAGGGTCACCAGTTGATCAACGACCGGCAGTACGGCTTTCGCCATGGTCGGTCGACTGGCGATCTTCTGGTATACCTAACACACAGATGGGCGGCGGCTATTGAAAGCAAGGGGGAAGGCCTGGCAGTTGGTCTGGATATAGCGAAGACCTTTGATCGTGTATGGCACAAGGCGCTCCTCGCAAAACTTCCATCATTTGGGCTTCCCGAGAGCTTATGCAAGTGGACCTCCAGCTTCCTCACTGGGCGCAGCATACAGGTCGTTATCGACGGTTATTGCTCGAATCCCAAGCCCGTGAACGCTGGAGTGCCCCAAGGCTGTGTGCTATCTCCCACGCTGTTTCTTCTGCATATCAATGATATGTTGGACACCGCCAACATGCATTGCTATGCAGACGACAGCACTGGTGATGCCGTATACACGGGCCATGCAGGTCTCTCTCGGGAAAACGTCGACCAGTGCCGGGTGAAACTTGTGTCTTCTATCGAGTCCTCTCTCGAGAAGGTCGCGGAATGGGGTAAGTTGAACCTTGTCCAATTTAACCCCCAGAAGACTCAAGTTTGCGCGTTTACCACTAAAAAAACCCCATTTGCCGTATCACCGCTCTTCGAGAACACTTCCCTTAAAGCCTCGCCTAGTATCGGAATACTGGGTCTCGAAATCTCGAGCAATTGCCAATTCCGTGGCCATCTGGAGGGCAAAGCCAAACTGGCTTCAAAGAAACTGGGCGTCATAAATAGAGCACGGCAATACTTCAAGCCGGCCCACATTCTAGCGCTCTACAAAGCGCAGGTCCGGCCTCACATGGAGTATTGCTGTCATCTCTGGTCTGGCGCACCCCAGTATCAGCTCGATCCATTTGACCGCGTGCAACGCAGAGCAGCTCGAATTGTCGGGGACCCAGTACTCTGTGAACGGCTGGATCACTTGGCGTTGCGTAGAGACGTCGCTTCATTGTGTGTCTTCTACCGCATTTATCACGGGGAGTGTTCCGAAGAGCTGTTCTACCTGATTCCTGCCGCCGAATTTCACCTTCGCACGACACGCCACAAGTTACGATATCATCCCCACCATCTGGATGTGTGGCGGTCCTCCACAGTGCGGTTTTCAAGGAGCTTTCTTCCTCGTACCACGAAGCTGTGGAATGAGCTTCCTTGTGCGGTGTTTCCGGGACGATACGACATGGGTATCTTCAAGAAAAGCGCGTACACCTTCCTTAAAGGCCGGCAACGCTCTTGTGATTCCTCTGGTGTTACAGGAGAGTGTGGACGGCGGTGATCACTTAACACCAGGTGACCCGTACGCTCGTTTGTCCTCCTATTCCATAAAAAAAAAAAATCATCAAGGACGAGTAAAAAAAGAAGGACTCCGTGTCACCTTACGTAGCAGTGAGGCACCAAAACAAGCCGGTAAACGTGTAAATACATAGCCTCACGCACATGCACACTTACAATAATACAAGCCGATCGGTCGCCTTTATGAGATTTGCCATCGTCTGTGACAGATCAGTTTGTGTCGCAATAAAATATTTTTAAAATGCCGTCGTGAGTTGTGAAAAAGTTTAAAATAAATAATATAAAAGTATTTGTGGATATATAATTATTTAAGGGAGAAAAAATTGTGTAACTGGTATACCCTGTAACCGCACACACACTAGCATAAAGTTTAGGTCTAGGTTTACTCGCTAATATCACGGCGCGGAGTTCTTCTTTTTTTACTTGTCCGTGGATATCATACAAAAGTTGGTATCGGCACAACGTTGAGTCACCTTTGAATTGTAATTACTGGTTATAACGGCTTTACAGAACTTTTAAATCTAGTACGGAAAAATATATATGTTTTTATCAAACCTATTCAAAAAGATCTTAAAATTCTTCTCAAACGTGATAGATTAGAATTAAAAATACTCTGGACCTCGCTGTAAAGCCCCTTTCCTGTTCCCCTTTCATCTCCTCGCGGTCGTCCTGTTGCGTCAGTACGGTTTTCAGTTTCAATAACGTTACATGTCGTGATATTTTCGTACTTTCAGTTATTTGTTTTTGAAGTTTTCATAATTTTTCTTTTGTGGTTAATTTCTTCTCTTATGTATCGTGAAAATAATTCTGTCAGAAAGAGGGACCAAATTGAAAACATAATCGAAGAAAAAATATCCAAATTTTCAACCAACAATAAGTTACGAAGTAAGAAAGGTCGTTTGAAAATTTTTGAATAAATTATTGCTACAACATTTATATTCACCGTAAGTAAACAAAATACTATATTTTATACAATAATAACTGAAGTTGTTAATGTATTTTACTTGACTTAAAAAAAAACTACTAGAATATTGAATCATAGGTTGATAATATATGCTTCTTTAATAAATTATATAATTATGAGGGTACTTCTATAAATAATAATAATATTGATAATATTGACCCACTTTTTACACAAATTATCTTGCCCCAAGTTAAGCATATATAGCCTGTGTTATGTGTTACAAGACAATGATATATTTAATACAATATACTTACTTAAACATACATAAATACATTTAAACATCCATGACTCGGAAACAAACATCTATATTCATCATATAAATGCTTGCACCTACCGGGATTCGAACCCGGGACCTCTAGCTTAGTAGGTAAGATCGCTAAACACTCGGCTATACAGGCTATAAATAGTTAAATATATGTTTAAAAAGTAAAAAATATTTTTTAAATTAGGGGAGATAATTACTCAACGCCGCTATAAAGCCCACTGAGATTTTTTTATTTATATTTAAACAGTTTTTAACATTAAAAACAAAATCAAAACATCGTATAATGTAATAATATTTTCATCTTCGAGCGAACTTAAGTGTCGATATTTTTCTAATTATTCTGCTGATTCTAGTTAAGATATAACGCCAAATTAATATGTTCCCTTGCGGAGGTGTATTAATAGGGAATACAAACTGTACTGAATAAAAAAAACTTTATTTATCGCCTTCAACGATTGACCGTCCTTGACTCCTTGCCAAACTGAATGGTGCGGACTACCTCAACAGAGGCACTAGTGATGTGCCCTTAATATTGTTTATTTATTTTTAGACAACAATAGGTTCACATATAAATGTTGGTGAAACAGTCTTAACCTATGTTAATAAAAATAATAATAAATTGCTTATAAATGTTAGTAATAAAGTTATTCTGTATAAGTTGAAATAATTAATAAACTTTTTTACCAGTGCGAGGCTCCTTTGCACAGGATACCGGCTAGATTATGGGTACCACAACGGCGCCTTTTTCTGCCGTGAAGCAGTAATGTGTAAGCATTATTGTGTTTTGGTCTGAAGAGCGCCATAGCTAGTGAAATTACTGGATGTTTGGATTTCTTCAAGAATCCTGAGAGGCACTGCATTGTAATGGGCATGGCATATCAATTACCATCAGCTGAACGTCCTGCTCGTCTTGTCCATTATTGTCATAAAAAAATGTATAAACGTTAGTGAAACAGTCTTAGCCTAGTAAATACAAAAATAAATTACCTACATATAGATGTTAGTAACAAACTTATTCTATATTAGTTGATATAATTAATAAACTTACAAACTGAAGCAGACATCCAGAGCGCTTTGAATGCGCTGTCCTGTCTGTCGGATATCACCTTCAAAATAATATTGGGACTCCTCTCCAACCTATTTTTGACTGAGGCGATTATTTTGCGCATGATTGTGGAGAAACCATCGACACGGTTGAGGCAGTGCCAACATAATAATAAAAATAACATTATATTAAAAAAGAAGTAGCACTAACCTCTGCTATATACCACAGGACTGGCGGCTGTCAAAGTACTTTTGTGCTTGTTTGATATTCGCCATTTTTGGGCTGTTGGCCATGTAGCGGGAGTCTGCGGTATTAAATCTAGTGATGACAACTTCAAGCAAACTTTATTACGTTGATTCTTCTGAAGTATAACTAACACGGAAAACGAACGAAATAATTCAAAATGGAAAAATACTTCAGAGTATTGTACGTTGCTTCGAAGCCATTTGTATTATACGCCAAAATTAGTTCTCTGGGCGCTCGCGAGTGGCGCTTCAAGCAGGCACAAAAAATTTGCTGTCAAACATATGTAAGAGCCTGTCCAGTGGTATTTATACAGGTCAGTGAGAAGAAGTCTTCAAAACACGTTTATAGATTACATATACACAAATACAATAAATTTTGAATCACAGCTAAATAACTTACACCTTACTTCTAGTGATTGTATTGGAAACCGTATCAGACTAGTTTTATCAGCTTCCTCGACAATCCTTGATGTAATTCAATATTATTATATTTATATTCTGAGCACAAACATCGATGCGAACGTTAAATGGATTTTAAAAGCTTTGTATTACACTCCTGGTTTTGGTTGGCATCATGCAATAAATAACAATGTCTTAAGTCTCGTTACGATCATTTCCTAAATAATGATGATTATTTGTACAACTTATGGGCAGAAGGTTGCAAGTTTATTTGTGTTTTACATTATCTGAATTTTTGAAGTAATCTTTACTGCAATAATAATATTTGACAATTACTTAAATTTTTCCGTGAATCCAATTATTACAAAACATTCAAAAATAATTTTTGAGGTGTACTCTCTTTACAAGCACACAAACTTTTGAAGTACCGAATCGCTTAGTTGTGAAATTTAACAAAACTGGCAGCACTATGTCAAAATGGCGGTGGATGTGATTTAAATTTGTGTGAGATTCCTTATAAGCAATACAATATGCAATGTATATATGGCAGGAAAATCACTGTAAATATTATTATTTAGAAAAATTAAACGTATGTGCAATAAAATAATAAATTCAAGTATTTTCATTTTAAATATGTTCATGTAATGCATAATACCGTCCAGCGTAGAAGCGGCCCCCAAACAATTAGTATATGGGGAAGGATTTGTGTAATATTTCCTTGTGGAGTATACAAACTTCTATACTTGGTTCTTGCTGTGACTTCGTCTGCAAAAAAGGAACTTTTATTCAACTAATCCATGGAATGAGTACCTACATTGAGCGGTGTTACAACATGTTATGTTTTTAAAGTGATAACCCTCACTTCTAGGATTAATACACAAATAAAATTTGAAAAACAAAAGCCTCAACCTGAGAGTTGAACAAAGCAAACAGAATTTTATAACGAGGCGGTACTCGAACGGTTAGCTCAGTTGGTTAGAGCACCGGCACGGAACGCCGGAGGTCGTGGGTTCGAATCCCGCATCGTTCATAAAATTTTGTTTTTCAAATTTTATAAAAAAATTGAAAGATTGGCAGTTGAGTTTCTTATATGTTCTTCTCACGAGCTTTACTTTTCACGAACATATGGTAAATTCAGGAATTTATAAGAAATATTTATAGTGAAGATTCAGAAGCCTATTAGAATTAAGTTAATTTGGCTTTGGCTTACACTAGGTTTTTAACGAGGTTTATGCTAAGAAATATTAATATCTCTAATATATAAAATTCTCGTGTCATGGTGTTAAACATTAACTCCTACGAAACGGCTTGACCGATTCTCATGAAATTTTGAGTGCATATTGGGTAGGTCTGAGAATCGGACAACATCTATTTTTCATCCCCCTAAATGTTAAGGGTGGTCCACACTATTCATTTTTTTTTGACATTTTTTTTTAATTTGTTTGATTATGAGTCAGCATTAAAAATACACCCAACTTCAAATTTTCACCCATCTACGATCAACAGTTACTTTTGTATCGCGATTTTAATATCGGCAATACAACGTTTGCTCGGTCAGCTAGTTATATTATAAATTTGTTGCAAGTGTTAAAGGGTTTGTTTTATTTAACAATTTTTGGTTCTATTTTTTTCAGTGAAAACGTGCAGATATTTTTTAGTATAAGTAAGTAGTGTATCATCGGCCGAATGCCGAAGTTTGGTTAAACCGAATGTAAAACAAGGATTTTTTTTATGGAATAGGAGGACAAACGAACGTACGGGTCACCTGGTGTTAAGTGATCACCGCCGCCCACAATCTCTTGCACCACCAGAGGAATCACAAGAGCGTTGCCGGCCTTTAAGGAAGGTGTACGCGCTTTTTTTGAAGGTACCCATGTCGTATCGTCCCGGAAACACCGCACAAGGAAGCTCATTCCACAGCTTGTGGTTCGGCACATTCCTACTTAGCATTGTACTTCAACACAAATGCCGAGTGCATAGTTTTTAATAATTTTAGGACTAAATCGCGTATGATTTTAGGAATAATTAATAGAAATTTTTGCTTTAATATATTATAGTTTTGTAAAATTAATTTAAAGAATAATGTACCACTTATATTAATTAGTAGTATTTCAGTAGTTATTAGTATTTCATTCATATTTTATAAATTAAAAAAATTAAAAATAATAAATGCTTACATTTATATTACCTTAATGTATTACGTAGAGGTAGGTAGCCTATGAGATGGGAAGGCGACATCAAGAAAATAGCGGGGCAACTATGGACTCTCACAGCAAAAGATAGGACAGAATGGAAATCTTTGGAGGAGGCCTTTGTCGGAAGACAAGCTGTACCACAGTAAAGACCGTTTGCCGATAGTATTTAGAGGCACTTTTTTTTTACTTTATTTTAGTACCTAGTATGTAAAATTTGTACAGCAATAAATGCTTTTTATTATTTATAAAATGTATTACGTAATTGATCGAAATGCGAAGTTTTTTCATGGGTCATATATCACCTTTTTACTTTAATAGGGAAGCCGATTTATATGTCCTTCTCGGGGACCTATTTCGATCTTTTGGTAGATTCAATAAACTAATTTATAAAAACAATGATGAGCGCTTAGTTTAATTAAAGAATATTTGACAAAATTAGAGTATGAGTAATAAACATACAAATAAATTAATTTAAAAGCTCCTGTGTCCATCCCTACTAATATAATAAATGTGAATGTAAGTTTGTTTGTTACGATTTCACGCCTAAGCCACTGAACCCAATTTAATGAAATTCAGTACAGAGACAGACTCGAGCTTGGGAAAAGGCATAGGCTACCTTTTATTGCGAAAAAAAGGCTTCAAAGTGTTGAAATAGTGGGTGGAAGTTCGGCATTATCGAATATGACACCATGAAACTTTGTATGGAAGTCTATATTATCTGGCGTGCTCACGAATATAAAACCCGCAAAATATTTATGTTTTAGAAAAGGATGGAAAAACAAATTAAAGTAGATTATAAGCATTTATTAAAATAAGCAATTTATAGTCAACCACAGCAGTGTGTTTATGTGTTATTTGCACAGTATTCAAAAAAATAAAAAAATTAGAAAAATCTGTTCGTCTCGTTCCCTATTTATATAAAAAAAAAATGCTGCCCAAAGTAACGATTCCACGCGGACAAAGTTGCGAGTAAAAGCCAGAAATCTAAAAAGAAATCTTATTTAGCTCGTAATGAGGATTCCCCGTTACTAATACCTATTCGTAGGGTAAAAAAAATATATTAATCCACAATAAAAACCGTCCTGTAAAGCTAAAGAAAATCATAGAAATAAAATACGGAATTTATTAGCAAATATGTAAACTAAAGCCTGGATGTAAAAGTATCAGTAACATGTTATGGTATCTGTGGTTTGGTATCAGTGATAAGAGATAAGCGATCTAATGTAGATAATTAAATATATATTTATAGTATCTAGATAAACAAATTAAGATAAGTTTTTTTTATTTAAGATAAGTAGATTCGTAGAATATTATGATAAACTTATAATCAACTAATAATATTAATAAGCCAATTTGTAAGTTTGTAAGTTTGTAAGTTTGTAAGTTTGTAAGTTTATTAGTTTGGTTGATGTAATTTAAGACAAGACATGTCAATTATTCATACCGTTTTAATTAAGTTTTATGTTTAAAAGTAGAAAAAATCAGTACAATAATAAACTTCAATCCTTTTTCAAGTCTTTTATTCTAGGAGTAAGGAGTAAGTAAGGACCTGAGGACCTACCATCAACTTTTAATAAGCGATGCGAATCTGATGCAGTTCAGTTTAGGTACGCAATCTGAATCACTAAAATTCGTACCATGAAGTGCCTTTTACTGAATGGCATTTGGATCGCTTATGAAGAATGAACGAAATAAAGTTCCGTTTCGAACCCTAAAATTATATGATTTTAGCGGTTTTTTTTTGCGTAGAAAATACTAAAAATACATTTTAAAGTTGCACGATTGCGTCAAATTATACACTTTTAAGCCCTTTTTTATACTTATTAAATAAAAGTAATATAAATAAATATAGTTCTTTGAATAACAAATTAAATGTTATTAATTAATTATGTGCTTTCATAAAAATAACGAGTTATGAACGCACCTCCATTGATGTTTGATTTGACAGGACCACAGAGTATTTTTTTTTAATTCATTCTTACGAACAGGCTAGTCCGGGCCCTTACTGCCTCGTCTTTAGTATTTTCATTTTTGGTATTTATTTTCAGTATTTTGTTTTACAAAAAAGTCCAATAAGGTATTCTCATCTCAACTTTAATCAATAAAATTTTTCTTTTCTATGTTTTCACTATTTTTTAAAAGTTATTAACAACACGATTCACTTTCCTCTAAGGAAGTAGCAACTTTTTTCGAATCGGTCACTTAACTTTGAAAAATAATCCAGTTTAGGTTGAAATAACACCTCATGGTACGAATGAATGAACGAACTAAATCAGTCTGCGATTCAGTTGATATCATTTTTGACATTCAATTGACATCATTGCGATTTAATCAGTTGATTTGACGACAACCTAAATTAGATAGCTCTAATCACGTCGTGATGAAAAGCAAAGCAGTTCATTTTAGGTTGTCAATTGAATCGCAATAAGAGTTCATGGTAGGCCCGCTGATTCTTATCATTAGATACCAAAAAAACTGATGACTTAATTAAACAACACAAAACTGCATTCAAAGCGCTTGCAATTTTATCTTCAATTTTCCATATTATCTTCTATTTAAAATGGAAACAGTAAAACTGTAAAACAACACAAAGGCCATAATTGTTTGGTGTAAGCACTACGTTAACATTGATATTCTTTTAGCCAAGGTAATGTGTTGCTTCAATATTACTATCTTGGACACATCATTTTTATTTATGTCTAGAAGTAAGCTTATGACTTTGACCACACGCTGCGTCCTGATCCCCTAAAACTTTACGACTTAACGACTTCATATACAAATAGTACCTACTTCGATGTTTATTGAATATCTTCCTTATGAAAGGATTGAAGGATTCTGTTGGATTAGGTGATCACCGAAGCCTCACAATGGTGTCATAGATTTGTGATTTGTTTGATATAAATATCAGCTTGTTTACGAAGCATCTTTACACTGAGTACCTTTTTATAAGAAAATAAAGAATGAGATGAGCAGGACGTTCAGCTTATGGCAATTGATACGCCCTGCAAATTAAAATGCAGTGCTGCTCAGGATTCTTGAAAAGCGCAAAAATTCCGAGTGGCACTACAATTGCGCTCGTCACATTGAGACATAAGATGTCAACACTAGCTGCGGCGCCCTTCAGATCGAAACACAATAATGGTTACACATAACAGCTTCACAGTAGAAAAAGGCGCGTATGGTACCCATAGTCTAGCCGGCATCCGGCATCAGATTCGGATAAAGAGCAGCTCGTGAGAAGTACTTACAAGAAACTCAACGGAAAATCTTTCAAATCAATAAGTATTTTACAATCATGGTTCTTATATAATTAATTACATAACAGGTCACTCGTTCGGGAAAAGGTTCAAGGTCCGGGAAAGAGGTCACCCGTCGAAATTAACTCGGATTGGCAACGTTTGTAAAGCTCCGTAAAATCTTCTCGTCCAAAATACCAGAGTGTCTGAAAACGAATTTTTAACCAGTGTGTGTTGCCAGTGATGACATATGGAACGCAGACGTAGTCTATGAGGTCTATGAGGAACCTCATAGTTGCTCAGAGGGCAATCATGGAGAAAGCCATACTGGGAGCTTCACTGCGAGATCGAATCACAAATGAGGGGATCCGTAGGAGAACCAAAGTTACCGACATAGCCATGGATGCTAAAGTGAAGTTGCAGTGGGCATATAGCTCGACTGACAGATGGCCGGTGGGACAGTAAAGTCCTCGAATGGATACCACGTATTGGAAGACGTAGTGTTGGTAGGCCCCACGTCTTCTGGCTTTTTTATTACAATGATCATGAATTGCATAACAGATAAGTATGTAAGGTGTTCCTTCAATATAATATGAATAAATTCAAAGCGTTTTAAATATAAAACTATAAGGAATAAATATAAATTATCGAAGATTGGATGCATCCACCTTTAGAGCTTGAATTAATTGTTTGTGTAAGGATGCTTCGTGAACATGATAATACAATAATAAAAAAATACAGTAATTTATTACCAGTGGGAGGCTCCTTTGCACAGGAAGCCTATAGTCTACCTAGATTATGGGTACCACAACGGTGCCTATTTCTGCCGTGAAGCAGTAATGTGTAAACATTACTGTGTTTGGGTCCGAAGGGCGCCGTATCGTAATGAGACTTAACATCTTATGTCTCAAAGTGACGAGCGCAATTTTAGTAACACTCAGAATTTTTGGGTTTTTCAAGAATCCTGAGCGGCACTGCATAGTAATGGGTAGGGCGTATCAATTACCATCAGCTGAACGTCCTGCTCGTCTCGTCCCTTATTTCCATAAAAAAAAAACCTAACACACGTCGACCAGGCAGCACTTGTATACGAGTTGACGCATGGACCAACCATCGTTCACGAGTTTGAGTCGTGGGAAGCGCTTGTACAAATATATTACCAAAAAAAACTTTTCAATTTCAAGACCAAATAATAACAATTTCCCACTACTCTATTTAAAATTCTCCCATGTCTGATAAAAATGTTCTTTCATCGCTTGAACCGCTTCTATACCAAGTATTTTAATATTTAATTAATATTACCTAAATTATGCAAGGTTTGCTTTCCAAATTTCCCGACCTCCCATAAGTCAGGCTGAATTTAGTGTATTCGTGTGAAAACGTAACACATCCGGCATGTAGATGGGTCCCGGCGACTCCTTATAAATAAAATAACATCTTAAACGTTCAGGTGAACCCTGTAAATATTCGATAGGGCTGTACAGCACGATAAAAGTAAATAAATATTAATATTTTTTTAGTCAGTGATTAATATTGTTCATATTATACCAACAGACCCGACAGACGCTGTTCTACCAATAGAAATAAAATATATTTGGGAATAATGTAGTCTAAAGCCATCGGTAATGTGAAATCAAAGTTAATGAGTTCAAAATGAAACAAAAACATATTTCTGAATGATTTTACAATATGCAGTAATAAAATTATAAGGAATAATACCGTATTCGTTTAAACAGCGTTTACGTTACCGCTTTATAATTGTCAATTTTTTAAGTATTAAAATGGATATAGTACCTATGTTATCTTTGTTCTGTTGAGGACGTCAAGGAGCACATAGAATCGAAGGGAGCACAAGCTATTGACGTTCTGATCTTACCACAGAGGAAAGAATTGGATTTTAGGTCCTTCAAGATTATTGTTGCGAAACAGAATCTGGACACATTTTTAAGCACGGAGTTCTGGCCTGCAGACTTGGTTTTTAGAAAGTTTAGGGAACGTTTTTCTAACGTAATTAAAACTAATTAATATGAATAATACACCCATCACGATAAAAATGATTACGTTTAATTGTAAGAATATCAAGACGTCGATGCAACACATACGGGATTTGTGTGGAGAAGCGGATCTAGTCGCCCTACAGGAGACCTGGCTCTTGCCACATGACCTTGGAATGTTGGATACCATTGATAAAGATTTTAGTTGCATGGCTAGGTCCTCGGTAGACCTCTCTGCGGGGGTCCTGAGGGGCCGGCCCTACGGCGGACTCGCGCTGCTCTGGAGAAAGTCCAAGTTTCCTAATGTTTCTATTGTGAACTGCTCTAGTGATAGGATGATAGCTATTCGAGTGGTCAATGGCGCACAGTCATTTATGGTATTTAGTGTGTACTTACCAACTGATAAGCAAGACAACGTTCCCGAATTTACAGATTGTTTGGCGCAGATGAGTGCCATCATTGAGGAAAACGACATTCCACTAGTTTATATTTTAGGTGATTATAATGCCCACCCTAGTGCCAAGTTTGGATATCAATTATTGACTTTTTGTGATGAGCAAGAACTTTTATGTGCGGACATTGACGTGTTAGGTATATACTCAGACACACATACATTTGTCAGTGACGCGCACGGTTCTCGTAGGTGGTTGGACCATTGCGTGACGACTCAGGCGGCGCGTGACACTATTGTGTCTGTCAGTGTTATGTACGGTGTGTACACATCAGACCACCTACCACTGTGCGTGGAGTGTAAGATTGATCCCTGTTTTAGTATAAAATCAGTCGAGAGCCGGGCACTGCCCGCTAATAATTATAAGATACGTTGGGGGAATAGAAATGTTAGTCAAATAGATAGTTATTACGAATATTGTAAGTGTGAACTTGAGAGGGTGAGTATGAATGAATGTGTAAATTGTATAAATGAGTGTAGTAGTTGTGTAAGTAGCGATAGCGACGACTGTTTTAAAAGTATTGACGAATATTACGATAGGATTATTAACGTTTTACAAGTAGGTGCCGTAAAATGTTCAGATGTGCGCCCTATAAATAAAAATCGGAAGCCTGTAACCGGATGGAACCTCCATGTCAAGGAAAGTCATCAAGCGGCTCGGCTTGCTTATGAATGCTGGTTAGTGACTGGCAGGCCGTCCACGGGCGACATATATGAAAGGATGGTAGATAGTAGAAAGGTATTTAAAAATAAAGTGAAATGGTGTGTTCGTAATGAGGAAATGATTAAGATGGACATTTTGGCTATGTATAGAAGAGAAAAAAAATTCCCAAATTTTTGGAATGCAACAAAAAAATTGCAACACAAACATAGTCTACCTGTATCTGTGGATGGCTTGCAGAAGCCCAGAGAAATAGCAGAACTATTCGCCTCGAAGTTCAAAATTCACTCGATGCCAGCACAAAGCCCGGAGATGGTAACTTTCCCTGTTGTTCCTGCGAAACCTGTAGTACAGTTCACAGTCGACGATGTAGCCAAGGCAATTCGAGGAATGAAGCGGGGCAAGTCTCCAGGCCATGACGATCTTAGTATAGAGCACATTCTATATGCGGGTGAGGTCCTGTGGTCTAAGCTATGTGTGCTTTACAATTTATGTGTGAAGCATGCATACCTACCTAATCCTCTCATGAAAACAGTTGTTGTGCCAATCGTCAAGTGCAAAACAGGAGACTTGGGCTCGTCTAACAACTATAGGCCTATTTCTCTGGGCACCGTAGTGGGCAAGTTGTTTGAGCGGCTGTTGCAGCCCGAACTACTGCAGAAAGTGTGTATAGATGAGGCACAGTTTGGATTCCGTCCCGGCGTCTCAACAGACTCAGCCATCGTCAGCCTCAAGTACACAGTTGACTATTATGTGAGCCGTAACACGTCTGTTTATGCTTGCTTTCTGGATCTGAGCCGCGCTTTTGATCTAGTGAATTATGAAATCCTCTGGAGCAAATTGCGCGCCTCAGGTGTTCCTGAATCAGTGGTAGAGGTGATGAGATACTGGTACGGGGGACAAACGAATCATGTGAGGTGGGGCGACACGACCTCTGATGCCTATAGGTCAGAATGAGGGGTTCGTCAGGGTGGACTAACCTCTCCGGACCTTTTTAACGTGTACGTTAACGACCTGATAGGCGGGCTGAGGAGCACTGGAGTCGGCTGCCATGTCGATGGTGTTTGCTTTAACAACCTGAGCTATGCGGACGATATGGTGCTCCTTAGCCCGTCGATCAAAGGACTCAGAAAGTTATTGTCAGTCTGTGAGAGTTATGCCAACTCTCACGGACTGAAGTACAATGTCACGAAGACGAAAATGCTTGTTTTCAAAGCGGAAAAGGGTCCGGAGAGAGTTCCCGAAGTGTATTTGAATGGAACAGAGGTTCGGGTTGTTGAGCAGTTCAAATACCTTGGACACATTGTCACTGACGATCGCAAGGACGATCTCGACATGGAGCGGGAAAGGCGGTCATTGTCGGTTCGGTGCAACATGCTCGCGCGCAGATTTGCTAAATGCAGTGATGAAGTGAAGGGCACTCTCTTCAGGGCATACTGCCAGTGTTTCTATACCTGCCAGTTATGGTACCGATACAAGAGGGCGTCCTTCAGCACCATAAGGGTGCAATATAATGATGCATATCGCATTCTTATGAAGTTACCGCGGTACTGCAGCGCGTCGGGCATGTTTGCCGAGGCGGGAATGCCCGATTTCTTTGCTGTCATCAGAGCTCGTATATCTTCCTTCTGGGAAAGATTGCGTAGCTCGTGTAACAGCATCCTCCAGGTGGTGGGCCAGGACCTGCGTAGTCCAATGATAGCCCATTGGCTCTCGACACATCGGGAAGCAAATAGAAAATAGCTTTGGACACAAAGCTGTTTTCTTTTTGCTTTTATCTGACTGAGATAAATAATTAATGAAAATAAATTTGTAATTCTCTTGTATTGTATACTATTTTATTTTTACGTATACTATTTGTATTGAATTTGTATACTATTTTATTTGTACGACTCAATATTGTGTATGGGATTTTATGCCTGCAATAAAGAATTATTATTATTATTATTATTATATTATTTATCAAATTTTAAAAACAAAATTTTATGAACGATGCGGGATTCGAACCCACGACCTTCGGCGTTCTGTGCCGGTGCTCTAACCAACTGAGCTAACCGTTCGAGTACCGCCTCGTTATAAAATTCTGATTGCTTTGTTCAACTCTCAGTTTGTGGCTTCATCTACAGGATCTACTTTACAGTTGGTAACCTGTTCAACCCCAATATTTGCATATTAGTAAAGGCTGGCAACGCTCTTGTGATTCCTCTGGTGTTGCAGGAGAGTGTGGGCGGCGATGATCACTTAACACCAGGTGACCCGTACGCTCGTTTGTCCTCCTATTCCATAAAAAAAAAAATAGGAAATTGACTTGAGATGTCGCTCTTGTAAATCTAAACAATATGTTATGTTTTTAAAGTGATAACCCTCACTTCTAGGATTAAAACCCACGGCGTGGGTTCGAATCCCGCATAGTTCATAAAATTTTGTTTTTCAAATTTTATTTGTGTATTAATCCTAGAAGTGAGGGTTATCACTTTCAAAACATAACATATTCTTAAGAGATAGACATATGCTATCGCGGACTTTCCTGTAGATCTAAATAAGATACACAATTCCACCACACATTGTTTTGTTACATCTCAAAGAGTAGACATCGTTTTCGATGAAAGCTCCCAGGCGGCTTTTAGGACACCTCGAACAAATATCTTAAACGTATACAGACACTTTCCAAATTATATACTAAAACCTTCCTTCAGAACCACGCTATTCATTGGTGAAATCAGCAAGAAAAATGGTGGAGTAGTTTATGAGTATGAAGTGATATCACCTTGAGTATTTATTTAATTCAGAGATATCTCCATATATATTAGTAAATGTATTTGTAACAATATTTCTTATGAACTACGTTAGTATTATTAGTGAAATATATTCATAAACCTAGAGCTAACTGTATCCAGTGTTTCTGGAAGGAACAGCTCTGGCAGCAATCATCTTTAGGATGCTGTTACTGCTTACACGTAGACGCTGCAACATGGAGATCGCTTTTTTGCGCATTTGGCATGGAAACCGTCCACAGATGCATCAGCAAACATTCCAGAAGCTCTACAACGCCATGGTAGCCCCAACAGCCTACTAAACGCATAATTATATGTGACACGTAGAACGCTATGAGCCTATATAAGAATATACTTACATACATTACACAAATAGTTAATATTATATAATACAAACAACATTGTGATACAATGGTAGAAAGTAGGTTGTTGCAAACGAGATGCCATTAACAAGCTGCAACCGAAGGCCGAAGGGTTTTTAAATATCACGAGTTTTCAGTAACCTACACACTGTGTATACACAACGTTTACCATATAATCCAATTGTGAAAAATAGTAAAACACAAAAATAGAGCTAAAAATGTTTATTTATACGTACTTTTTTTGTGATAAAATTTCCAATGTTAAAATGAAGACATTTCATTTCAAAAAGGAACATCATAAAATTTACCTAAAGCTTTTAGTATCATTTATTACAATGACATTTCAGGTAATAATTATGAATAATGAAAAATGTTATTTATTTATTGAAGTAGGCGTTACAATGCGGAAATCCATAATTATACAAATGTTTTGAGTTTTCTTCAGTGTTAATTCCGAGTCTCGTGCCAGAGTTTGACGAGTCAACAACAGCTGAGGATGCTTCGTGTAGAGGCGAAACACGTGTCTAATTGTTTAGAGACAAAATATATTTGCGGAATGAACACTAAAGAAAACTCAAAACATTTGGATGTTATTTATTTTCAAAATTTTCCTTAATCGACAACCCTAGCAGCTAATATGTGAGTGACAGTCGGTCATAAATAACAGACGTCGCATGCGGCATGACGCCCCCCGCTCTCGGGACGGTTCAAGATTCGATTCCCGCACTTTATAGCCGTGCACCTATAATACCGCAAGGGTTGTGTCGGGTAACGGATTCAGATAAACAAGGGAGTAACCTCATATATACAGCTATACACTATTAGATAACTTCTCTCAGATGGGCAGCAAAATAACTGTCAAATTAATGTACCACTTTAATCAAAAAAATAGGAAAACTGAGTCAGAACTGAAAGCGAAATTTCAGTACTTAATATTGCAGTATCAAAATGTATTAAAATTTCTTACTTTTTTTTCTAGATTGAAAGCATTAACAAAAAAAACAACCAACTTCAACAACACTATTCCAAAACAGTAGATATAATATGCACTAAAGAGTATAAAAATGATTGCGTATTTTCATAAAATCTAATTAATTAATCTAGTTCTAGTTACGTTTATTGATATTTTTAATATACTCTATTAATGAATTATTAACTAACAGCGTTACGAAATTCTTGAGAAACGGCATTTCGTTATATGCTGTTATGGCTGCAATTCGAGATGCAGGCTTCGCAATACTTCAGCATCCTCCATTTTGCCAGAGATTTGATGAAGGTGAAGCCGTAGCTGCAGTACAAGAATATCTAGGTCTGCAGGATGAAGAGTTTTTTAACGAAGGAATTTGATGTTTAGAAAAAATATACCATAAGTATTATGAAGACAGGCGACTATACCTAGTCTTGCCATTAATACTGAAACAAAGTAGTCTCCATTGGTTGCAATACAGTCCTTTAAACGTTGAGGCCCGTTATCAATAGAAGCACACACTCTTTCCATGGGATAATTCTTCACTGCCAATCGTACGCATTGTTTTTTAGGGACTCCAAATTATCACGGCGCTAAGAGCAAGCCGTATTATCAAAAACTGACAATAAATGGGACTAGACGACGGCCAGTCTTCAGCTCTGATGAAGTCCGAAACGTTCGTTTCCAACCAAGACTGTGTAGACCGAGCTTTATGATCCGGCGTCGAGTCTTGCTGGAAGGACCATTCTTGGTTATTGAACATGAAGTTGTTAAGGGGCTTCACTACCTTCTCAAGAATGGTATCTTGATACACTTGTGCAGATTTTTTGATATGTTTTTCACAAAAGAATGGCTCAGTCACTCCTTGCACTTTGCCCGTTTTCAAGCACGTTCCCGTAAGCTTCGGTCATTTTGTTTGTTAAAATGTCGCTCAATTGTAAAAAAAATCTCATCGGTAAATAAATTTTTTTCTTTGACCGCTTTTATTTACCGCTTCAGTCATTTTTCGATTTTACCCCCCTATTCTTTTTAAATTATCAGTTAAGAAATGACCAGTACGTCTCTTATAGGCTGCAAGTCCTAAGTTATCCCTTAAAATACGAGACATGGTTCCAGGTGCTATCTTCATCGCCCGAGATCTTTTGCTTTCGGACAGAATTTCTTCGAATTGTTTCCCTTACTGCTTTGACCACCTTTTTCGTACGAACACTACGTGGACGGCCAGATCTTTTTTTGTCACAAACAGAGGAGTCTTGTAGCTATTAATAGCCCAGTACACAAACAGTTTACTAATACCAAGCGAATAGAGAGTCTTAAGAATTGCATTTGCCTCCATACCTACTTTGTGTAATGCAATCACAGCAATTCGGTTCTCTATATCACCCCACTCACCCATCGCAAAATATTGTACAATGTATTGACGCCAAAATGAAAAAACTCAATGTCATATAATAATGATATTCCAAATTCAAATGTAATATTTTGGTTACTTATAATTGTATACAGACTAAGTATAGTAATATAAAATAAGATATAATAAAATGTATCGTTTTCGATAAACATTATAAATTACGTCACTCAAGAATTGGGGGGGGAGAGGGGTCGACGACGAGAGTGTGACATTATGTGACATGTTGCAAGAGATTGTGGGCGGCCGCGGCGGTGATCACTTAACAACAGGTGCCCGTACGCTCGTTTGTCCTCCTATTCCATAAAAAAATGTAAACTCTAAAATAAATATATATTTCTAACTCTATCTTCACATTGGGGTAAATAGCTATAATGTTGTCCCATTATCGAGGTGCAACGTTCGTGTGGTATGTGGCCTATATTTTGCATCATACAAGGCCACTTACCAACACAAGGAATCTCGTAAGAAGCAAAAATAGTTTTGCCCATTGATTCGTCCTCAAGGAATTGTTCCAATATCCCATAAACTCAAGATAAGTTAATTAAAAATTACTCTAACTACTTAACAATTCTTAAACCTATGATTACAATACTATGATAAATATTAAATTAAAACTATCATTACGAGGAAGTACACTAAGAATACTAAGATAAGTCTTATATCTTTCTTAAATCTAATTGGTCACTTTTTGATTTGTTAATATTATAAAAGGTATCAAAAATATATACTTAGATATTTTTTTTATTTTAAAGCAATTTGAATTTAAATAGAACTAATTTCGGAACTTGTTTAAAACTTTATGTATTGCGGCTTATAGCGTACAGACAGCCGGTTACAGTGAGACACCCTTGTATTCAAGGGCGTCTAACGGCACAAAAAGCTACTTCAATTAATACTTATAACTTTGTATAACACTAACTGATAATAACTCCCCGACACACACTTGGTCGAGTTCCATTGATCCTGACAGCAGAGCACCAGTCTCAAGCATCAAATAAAGAGTATTAGTATAAATTTATGACGGCAGGGTAAACGTGAGGTTTACGACGACGTCTCGGCCCGCGGGAGTAGTTACAGTATCGGTGAGTTTACCCTACTCCTGCCTTTGGAGTTATACGGAGTAACATCTAGAGTACTAATAACATGCAATACTATGTTACCAACAACAAAAACAACAGATTTTACAGCTTTAATTGAATTCGGAATGTTTCTTTGTTTGTTTGGATGTAAGTATCGAAACCTGCTACGTGGTTTGGCTTTTTCTGATTTGAATGCTTAATTTATACAACTGTACATATTATCTTAATATTTTTATATATATATAAATTACGTGACACGTTCTTTGTCCGCGATGGACTCCTTAACTATAAAACGTATTTTAATGGGGTTTACTTCATGGAGTGCAGTTTGGTCCAACTTGAGAGATAGGATAGTTTTTATTTCTATTGGGACCCATAATTATTAGTTTTATTTTCAATATTTGTTTTGTATGGACTATGAGAGAATTTTGTGACGCACGGTTTGACAGTTCCGCTGTGAAACAATTTCATTATAACAACAGGGAGCACTTTTTACGAAACAATTCTTGATGTTTTGAAATATTATTGGCAAATTCCTATATAACTGTTTTATTTTTATTATCTACAGAACCACGTCTGTCGGGTCAGCTAGTAATATATAAATATAACTTGGTTAAATACATCGTTTAAGACAATGTTATAATTTAATCCTTAATATAAGTATTTCGCTCAGAAAACGGCCCGGATAAAATCCCGCCTTTTTATTTAAACGGAAAGAAACTAGCGATTGTATTTTTTTTAATATTTAGGTCATTTTGTCACCAGTACTCTAAGTGTCGACGTTGACAAGAAAGAGAAAGATTAATGGTGATTTAAGCAGTGTAGTAAAACTGTTAAAAAGCTTATATATACCTCCTATTGTCAGTGTTTTTTCCAACATTATATTATTGGCTATAGTTTGAAATAAATGATATTATTATAATAGTAAGCAGGGTATTAAAGTTAAGCTAGTGATATTACTGGGCAAATGAGAACTTAACATATTATGTCTCAAGGTGACGAGCGCAGTTGTAGTGCCGTTCAGAATTTTTGGGGTTTTTCAAGAATTCTGAGCGGCATTGCATTGTAATGGGCAGGGCGTATCAATTGCCATCAGCTCAAGGTCCTGCTCGTCTCGTCCCTTATTTTCATAAAAATAAATAAATAAGCTTAAAGATCACTATTGAATGTCGACATTTTTATGTTTAAGCTGGCTCTTACAATCTGACAACCTTACAAACTTAACCTCTGTATAATCTTAATCTTAATATATATAAATCTCGTGTCACAATGTTTGTCCTCAATGGACTCCTAAACTAATGAACGGATTTCAATGGGGATTACTTCATGGAGTGCAGTTTATTCCAACTTAAGAGATAGGATAGTTTTTATTTCGATTTGGGACCCATAATTATTTTTATTTCCAATATTTGTTTTGTTTGGACATATTTTCTGTGAGAGTATTTTTGACGCGCGGTTTGACAGTTCTGCTGTGAAACAATTTCATTATAACAACAAGGAGCATATTATTATGTTACAATGAAAAATTATTGACAAATTCATCAAAAACGGTATTTTATTTATTATGTACAGAACAACGTCTGTCTGGTCAGCTAGTATTAATATAAGGTTAAGTAATATTAACGCATAATTATTACCCGTGACTTTACGCATACATATTTTATTACCTGAATTTGATTGTTTCACATATGAACTGTATATTTTATTAGTATATAGAATATTACTATATTTGACGACCAAACATATACACACTTGTGAGCTTATAGCATGCCATATAATGCTAAGTAGTTAAACATATCTACTTTTGAGGATAAAAACTGTACTTAACCCGGAGTTAAATGGTTTACAAGATGTTTATTTCCTTCATATCTCTAAAACGAGCTCCAATAAACTGTTGTAGACCGGCTAAGAGTAATCCGATGAACAATACGGGTTCCGCATAAAGGATACATTATATTATTACGACATCTAGTCGAATTTGTAGTACATCTAATAGTTGACGTAATGAAAAAGCTATTGTTCTTAGGTAGTGCGGTATCTTTAAATCAAATTCAAATTCAAATATTTTTATTCAAAATAGGATTTAAAATCACTTATTGAACGTCAAAAACTACTACCCATTCAAAAGAGACTGCCTCAGACCTGAGAAGAATGTGCGCAAGAAACTCAGCGGGCTTTTTTTTATATAAAATACGGATTAGAATGTAATATCGTACAATAAACATTTATAATTAAAGAGCCTGAGGGTGTTCTCTTTATTTCCAGTCCGTGGTGTCATTAAGAAAATCGTTTATGCTATAATAACCTTTCCCACACAAACGTTTTTTAAGAATTCTTTTAAATTTCGTAACACATTTGTTTTGTACATTTTCTGGGATCATATTGTAGACGCATATACATCGCCCAACAAAAGACTTACTAACTCGACCCAACCGAGTAGTAGGCATAACAAGTTTATGTTTGTTTCTCGTGTTAACATTATGAATACCTTTATATATATAATTCTTGTGTGCGTGTGTATGTCACTGAACTCCTCCTAGGCGGCTGGACCGATTTTATTGAAACTTTCTGTGTGTCTTCAGGTGGATTCGAGAATGGTTTAGATTCACAATTGAACTACCTCCTGAACGGCTGGACCGATTTTGATGCTTTTTGTTTGTTTCAGTGAATTTGAGATTGGTTTAGATTCTCAATTACGTCCATATAATATAATTCTCCTGCTCATGTGTATGTTAGTGAACTCCTCCTAACGGCTGGACAGATTTTTCAAATTTAAGACGTGTGTACAGGACAACGTCTGTTGGGTCCACTAGTATATAATATAAGCTTTATATCTTCATTGCTTAATAAACTATTTTATTTACAATGCACGTAAATTGATGTAACAAAGATACTCAAACTTAATTACATACACCAATAATCTATACATACATACAATATATAAATAAAATTGGAGTGTCTGTTTGTAATATTGAAATAACCGTTATTTTACTACATGTATATGAATATGTATACGTACGATACATACACCAAAATAACATTTTTTTTTTAATTTTTGTCTGACTGTCTGTCTGTCTGTCTGTTTGTTCCGGCTAATCTCTGTTAAATTTGTAAACTGACTATAATTATTAAAGTTAAACGTTCTTAGTAACTGAGTTATTTCATTTTAACTTTGTGTTGTGAAGAGGGTTCTCTCGTTCCTTAATCAATTGTAAACTTGAAAGAATGTCTCGCGGAACCCCAAAATTCGCATTCGGAGTATCACTCAGGAAAATTGCGTGAACCTGCCCACATAACAGTTCCGTACAGCAATAAAAACATATTTGATGTTATTGCCTCACGAAAATAATTGCCCCCGACGTGTGCTGTGTCCCGGGGGACGCGGGTTCGATGTCCGACACGAATGTTTCAGAATAGAATAAAAATATATTCATTCACGGTTCACCATAAAGAATGACAATAACATAATATATTGCAACAAAACCTTTTACCAAGGTTGGTCATGAAGCTTCATCGGGTTTTTTATATAAAAATAAGTTACGAGACGAACAGGACGTTCAGCTGAAGTGTAATTAAAAACGGCAAAAGCCAGGAGTAATAACGACCTAACATTGACACTAACAGCTGCAACTGCGGTTACTTCAGGGGTGGGACAGACGCCTTAAAGTGACGTTTTCAGAAGACTGTAGTGCCATCTGTTACTTGGCCCGAAAATGAAAGCTTTGGCAGCTGTCACTCGCTTTGAAATCTTTCAACTTTTCTATAATTGTGTCACTGCCCACTGGTCATAAAATGGCGGCTACTCCTAGCGTTTGCGCATGTATGTAGCTCTCGTGTTCCATTTTGCATATTCACACTACTAAATCTATCCTTTATGTTCTATGTTGTGACAAAATTAAATAACTAACTCTACGCGCAATTTTAACATGGCAAAAAATTGCAATATCTACATTAAAAAGTAGAGTTAGTTATTTAATTGCGTCACAACATTACAAATGAATTTTATAAGTTTCGAGCTTATATATAGTTATTTTCGGAGCCAATCTCCAGATGGCGCTAGTTTTCAAATAGACAGCTCATAATGCGTAGAGAGGGCTCTCTTTTCCCTATATATTATTATACTCATGTTAAAAAATGGCGGCTTATCAGTTTATGTAGCTTATTACAAATACTACGTAATAAGAGGCGGGTTTGCGTAGGTAAAAATTGAAATTTAGTTAAGTATGAAACGTGCACTCATTTGATATAATGTTTGAAATAGAAGTAATTACAATATGGCGATTGGCGAAGAAGTATAATCCGGCCAAGTTTGAAAGCGAACAGTTGCTTAAAATTTAGTGGATTTCGGCAATCTCCGTTTTTTACAAGATTATAGCTGTCATCTGTCAATGACTGTACGTTTCATGCAATCGAGTGAATCGCTTTTTTCTAAGAGAGCGGAGAACCAGCTTTTCGCTAAGCTGGCTTGATAAGCGAAAAGAGCACAAATATAAAAACTCTTTGTTACCTGACAGAAAAGAAACATATCTGACATAGATCTACGACAAATAAGACAATATAATGTTATTATTTTGAAATGTTTATGTAATATGGGACATAGCACAAAAAGGTAAGCTTAAAATATAATAATGCATTTGAAATCATTTCTGAAAGCTTCTAAACGACCACGACATTAATTAGTCTTAAAACATACCGCCTTCTCAGAGAACTACACGTATTTTTTGATCTCTGGTAAATGTATGGGTGTATTTTTTCACTCCAGATAGTCCCGTTAATTTAAGAAAATTCTATTTGGTAGGTTTCTTTATACCTACTTAAAATCATTAAAGAACGAACTCTCAAGAATAATTATAATATACTTTTTTCGAAAGATCGGTTTGGAAGGTTGTATTTTTTTTTAATGGAATAGGAGGACAAACGAGCGTACCTGGTGTTAAGTGATCACCGCCGCCCACATTCTCTTGCAACACGAGAGGAATCACGAGAGCGTTGCCGGCCTTTAAGGAAGGTGTACGAGCTTTTTTTGATGGTACCCATGTCGTGTCGTCCCGGAAACACCGCACACGGAAGCTCATTCCACAGCTTTGTAGTACGTGGAAGAAAGCTCCTTGAAAACCGCACTGTGGAGGACCGCCACACATCCAGATGGTGGGGATGATATCCTAACTGATGGCGTGTCGTGCGAAGGTGGAATTCGGCGGCAGAAATCAGATTAAACAGCTCTTCGGAACACTCCCCGTGATAAATGCGTATGTATGTATCCCGTAGCACAAATTAGGAGGCAAAAATAATGTAGTTGATAGAGCTTTAGTCCATGATTATAATGATTCCACTCATAGTACAAGGTAATGTACCGTTTTCAAGAAAATAACGAAAAAAAATTCTAACCTAAAACGGGTAAATCACCTGCATTACCTTGTAATAAGATTATCAGCTTTATAATCGTGGACCAAAGCTCTATTAACTATAATTTTAAAAAATTGGTTAGGTTAGGTTATGTTAGAACAGTTAAAACAACATACCGAGCCGAGCGTTGCGGCCGGCGAGTGCCAGAAACAATTCCCATCGTTTTCATATCTTTCCTCCCCATAAAAAAGTCCCAACCCTTAAAAATTTCATTATTTGACGTAAGACTATGATGATTTCTTCTCTGCATTACTTTACTTTAACTATTATGGTGTTCCTGACAAAGATATTCAAGTTCAAATATTTGTGTTCAAAATAGTATTATTAATTACATATTGATCATCAAAAAACTACCACCCTTTAGAAAATTTATTCCTCAGACCGACAGACAGAGAAGAACGTGAACAGACTTGCGCAAGAAACTCAGCGGGCATCTTTATAGTTTAGTAATGAACTTTCATTACTATAAAATTTATTAAATAGCCTGAGGGTGGTATTCAAAATCTGTGGTATTATTAAGAAAGTCATTTATATTACAGTAACATTTACCACTTAAACGTATTTTAACAATTCTTTTCAATTTCGAAAGACCTTGGTTTTGTACATTTATACACATATACATACACTCGGGGTGGTCAGAGGAGTTGGTTGATACCAGCGGCCGAATTCCACCACGGACATTAAGTCGATGCGGTTGGTAGCATCGCATTGACGTCTGGATTACCACAACCACTGGTTTTTCAAGGAATTACTTGTGTCGTACAGCAACTTTGTGGAATAAATTTCCGGCTGCTGTTTGCCCGAACATCGACTCAGGGACCTTGAAGCATAGAAGCATACACCTTACTTAAAGGCCAGCAACGCATCTCCTGATCCCTGGTGTTAATAATATAAAGTCATATAATAATAACATGCTTACAGTCATGCTAAAGAACACAAAGAGACTCAGTCACCGATGTTGAAGATATTCAAAGACATGATGCAACAGGAAAACGAGTGAGGACATTATTAATATTATTAATAAGTAGGAACTATTTATATTAAGGCTATCAAATGTATAAGGTAAGGTATATGTATATATAATAGATACTATACAAATGTATGTATTTATTTATATTAGGGCCTTATGACAAAGCTCGTGGTCACACAGAGGGCAATGGAGAGGCTATGCTCGGAGTTTCCCTGCGAGATCGAAACTGAAGTGGCAGTGGGCAGGGCACATAGTTCGACGGACAGATGGCCGTTGGGGCAGTAAAGTTCTCGAATGGCGACCACGTACCGGAAGACGCAGTGTTGGTAGGCCCCCACAAGATGGACCGACGATCTGATCAAGATCGCTGGAATACGTTGGATGAGGGCAGCACAGGACCGATCGTCGTTGAAATCTTTGGGGGAGGCCTTTGTCCAGCAGTGGACGACTTACGGCTGATTATGATGATGATATCAAATGTATTTCAGGTCCAATACTAAAAATAGCCCCATTTACAAGAGTAAATATTCTAATATGTATTAATAATGCTGCAGAAATGCTTTTCGTGATATTTATAACCTAGGTCCTAAAGGATCATTTAAATTTAATTTGTATAATAATCCCAGAAGTGAGGAACATCACTTTAAAAATAACAAATAATGACTTTTAGGGAATAAATAACCAGTGGGGGCTCCTTATTGTGTTTCATTCTGAAGGGCGCCGTAGCTAGTGAAATTACTGGGCAAATGAGACTTAACATCTTATATCTCAGAATTTTTATGTTTTTCAAGAATCCTGAGCGGCACTGCATTTTAATGGCGTATTGTAGGGCAGCGCGTATTGTATACGTTCAACTGAACACCCTGCTCGTCTCGTCCCTTAATTACATAAAAAAAGTCCTAAAGAATCATTCAGAATTTAAAGAAATAAACATTTTAACTGTTGCATCTCAATATATTATTAACAATGTACATAGATACATAACTAAATTTGCTAGAAACTGTCCTAACCATAATGTTAACACCAGGTAAACATTATATACGATATTATATATTTACAACATGGTCCCAGAAAATCTTCAAAATGTGTTGCGAAATGCAAAAGGATTGTTAGAAAACGTTTATGTGGTAAAGGTTTGCTTTAACATAAATGACTGTTTCTTGCGCCCGTTCTTCTCAGATCCGAGGCATAAGATTCCGAATGGGTGGTAGATTTGTACTCACAATAAGTGACAACTTCCCGAATTTTTGAACTGAAACCCCGTTTTTCGAAAATCGATTTTTTATCAGATCCGCCGTCTTACGATCCTAGGACGCGTCCCTGACTTTCCCCGCGATGGTGTCCGTACGTCTGTATGTATGTGTGTGTGTTTGTGTGTGTGTGTGTGTGTGTGTGTATGTATATATATGTATGTATATATGGTAAAGTGTTGAATGACTCGATCGATTTCATCGCGGTTGGCGCCATTCGAAAGGGATTGACCAGATAAGTTTTGACTTAGATTTTTAATACAATTTGGGCGATTTGGATCACTAGATTTTAAAAAATATTAAAAAAAGCGATTTCAAAGTTATTGCCGTTTGAAAATTAAAAATAGTGCTTTATTACATCTTTTATCAGACATGATTTTCAGAATATTTATTTCAAATTCCTCCGAAATTTAATATCTGATCAAATGCATGTTCTGAGTTCTGTTATAAAGAGCTCTAACTCATGAACAGCTTACCCTTGGAGCTCGAAGCGCTCAAAATAATACAAATTATATATTTGAAAAGAGCTCGAAATTGTCATAGGTACAATTTGAAGCGTTTGGGTATGGAATTAGCGGGAAGTTGCAGAGATGACCTTCTCATCGTCGTCATCGTCGTGAGGATCAAACGTTCTCCTAATTTTTTTAATAATAATAATAATAGGCTTATAATTTTATATTGATTCCAATCATCTTTAAATACAAATTACTGGACGCTTCCCCCAGCTTACTTCATGTATCCGTTTTTTGGGTGGACCTTTGTCTTTTTCCATCTGGTCCTCCCAAAATTTTCGTTTTCTTCTTTTGCCATTTCTGTGTTAGAGCGTACTTAAGAACATCTATAAGTTTTGTCCCATTTCTAACTTTTTTACTTTTAATCAATTGGATTTTTCTTATTTCCAAAAGAGTCATGTCGAATTTAAAATATAGAATTGAATTAATGATATACATTAATTGTACAAATGTGATGATGAACATGGCTGTCACGTTAATTGCTTTTGGACGGTCTTGTGCACTTTTTCTCTCTTATCCGGATGTGTCAACAAACTTTTATGGAATAGGGGGACAGACCAAAAGACGGGTAACTTCATGGGAGTCATCACCGCCACCCGTAAGTCTTGGAACACAAAAGGAATCACTAATGGCCGGGAATTTAAACTGCTCGAACGCGTCCTGGAAATACAACACAAAGAGTTAATAACTAAGTTTGGAAGAATGGTTGAATGTACCATGGAAACCAAACACTAGAGGAACGAGGTGGTGAGAAAGGTAATTCAGATTACTGCTACTGGGGTGCATTGGAACACAAATGCGTCATATAGAGCTCAAAATATGGACTGGCTTGAAGTAGAGTCTCGCTTAGTGGGCCCCAGTTTCCATGAAGCCAATTTGGTTTGGATGACCCAGTATTCCGATACTAGGCGAGGAATAAAGTGGAATGTTAACGAAGAGCGGTGATACGACAATTTTTTTATAGGCATCGGAAAAACTTAAGAGCTTGTCGTTTCAATCGAAATGTTTTGAATGCATGCCCTCAATGTGCCCATTAAACATTTTCGTTTCAGTTGATGACTGACACAAATAACGTGCGATGCTTAAATACATCAAAACAGCAGCATATTAACAGCATATTTTTTGTAATATTTGAAAATAATTATAAAAAACCATAGTAGTATTACAATAACCATGAAGAGTTCCTGGTAAAATGATTTCAAGTAATACTAAGCTTTTGCAGCAAATAGATCTTAATATTCATGAAACTTCATATGAATATATAAATTTAAAATAAAATGCAATCGAAATAAAACACTCCAATGATAAAATCAATTTTATTGTTAACTAGAGATCCAGAGAAGGCGACGCTGTTGAAAGAGAAGAAGGAAAAGAAGAGGAAACCGTATTCGGAGTCACGAGGCAAATGTGATCAGGTAAGGGCGTAGGAAGTTCTACTTCATGTAAATTCAAAGTGCAACAATACATACCAAGCTTCCAAGCGTATTAGTAGATTTTTTTAAGTGCTTACAAGAATATAATATTTTTTAAATTCCTTTGCCAAGATGTTCTGGCTACCTAGCTCTTCTAATCCGATGGCTGGACGATGCGTCAACTCGCTTCTTATCTTCCTTGCCTGATCGGTTTTTTTGTGTTTGATGCGATTACTAATTAAGATACTAATCATGTTCATGAAGCATCCTTACACAATTATTGAATTCAGGCTCTAAGGGTCGATGCATCCAATATATAACTTTTATTTTGCAATTTATTTATTTTTTACTTTTTATGAAATTAAGTACTCATATCTATACCGCTTTTTAACTCTGAAAATGATTCATATATTGGATTTAGCACGTTACAACTAATTTGTTGTGTATATTACAGCCATTGTAAAAAACTCTATTTGATTGAAAAGAGTGGCCGTTGAGTTTTTTTTATGTTCTTCTTTTTTTTTTTCAAAAATACATATAAAGTCTATTAAATTTTAGTTTTTTAGTTGTATAAAGTTTATTTGACTTTGGCTTTAGCGTATGGAACATCGTTAGGTTTATCTTTTTTAAAAAAGACCAGCTTTTTTCTTGAATTACCTCAGAGGCATTTTGGCTGGTTTAAGAATGTGGAAACATCTTCTTCATTTAAAATAACACTTGGTGTGACTGCATACCACCTCACAGATTACAGATCACGAGCAAGTAAATCGTTATTAAGTAGATATAAATAGGGACGCAAGACGAAAAATTTCGGTATATCTAAATGCAAAAACTTTTCCACAACATCCAATAAAAGTACTGCAGTTCATCTATATGTCTTTGAGATTCATAATAATTTTTATTCGTATCGTTGTCATTTTGGCAACCACAAATCCCTCAATGTGAAGATGGTGCCTGAGTGTTGGTTGCATATGTTTTACGGGTATTAAAATGTATGTAATAGCTGAAACGATCGATGTTGTTCTGTTCACAATAAAAAAACTCTTGCCGCTGGATTTTCGTAAAATCTGTTCTTAGCTGACCTCTACCCGGCGAAAGGAATATTTCTACCAAATTTCAAATCTCTACGCCTTATGGTTCCAGAGATATCGTGATGAGTCAATACATGGGTCGAAATCCCTTATAGACATATAGATATGCAGGCGACAATCGTCTCGCGAGGAATTTCCACTTATTACATTTCTATTAACTTCACCAACTCAATCACTTAATTTGAAATTCTCTTATATTGGTGCACCAAAAGATTGATTTCAAACATCATATGATAATTTGAGCAATGTTGTATTCCATGATAAACCTCTTCAATAATTCTATTGATATTCCATACTATCTCATGTTCCAGAGGTCTTCTCACGACTCCAGTAGCACGGACAAACACAAGAGACAAAAGCATAAGCACCAAGCAATGAAACAAGAAGAGGATCCTACGACAAAGAGTCATGTAATCAGCTGTTTAAATATTACAAAATATATTCAAATTCAAATATTTTCATTCAAAATAGGATTTAAAATCACTTATTGAACGTCAAAATCTACCACCCATTCAAAAGAGACTGCCTCAGACCTGAGAAGAATGGGCGCAAGAAACTCAGCGGGCTTTTTTTTAAATATAAAATATGGATTACAATGTAATATCGTACAATAAACATTTATAATTAAAGAGCCTGAGGGTGTTCGCTTTATTCCCAGTCCGTGGTGTCATTAAGAAAATCGTTTATGCTATAATAACCTTTCCCACACAAACGTTTTACCACCTCTCCATTTAATAAAATATTCGCATCTACATTTTTGACATTTGGCGCGGTGAATTTAATATATTTGGTTTTATGATTATTTAACAATAAGTTATTGGCGCTAAACCAGTACACGATGTCAGATAGAGCATTGTTTACTTCGTCATATAAAATTTGGCTTCTTTTCACTTTGAATATAAGTGAAGTATCATCCCCAAACAATACCACCTTGTGTTTTTTTTCTACAAGGTTAGGTAGATCATTTATATAAATTAGGAGGAGAATTAGACAGAGAAAAGGGTCCAAGAATAGATCCTTGTGGTACCCCCATACCGAGAGGAGTCCCAGGAGATCTCATGTGATGTATTTTTTATTAACAATATTGTTATTGTTTTTTTTAGTTAATTTACGTAATCTTTCATATTTCTTTGATTTATTTTTGCTTAAAAGAGCCGGGTGGAAAGCCACAGAGTCCACACCAACTTCTGGGGCACATCCAACCAACTCATTGAATAGGCACTGGGTTTGAGAGTTCTTGAAACTTTGATCTGCTGTTTTAAAGGATCTTATAACATCTTCAGCCTCATATAGCTGGGATTTTAGTTTCACTACCAGATCTAAGGTTTCTTCATATTCACTTCTATACTGCTCAAACTCATTCACAATCGCTAGCAAGATTTTATTTTCCTCTATTAACTTTGAGTTTTCCATGTGCAATTGACATAGATCAGTTTTTAAATATTTATTTTTATTTATAATGTCTATAACCTCAATTTCGTTTTCATCCCTTTCTTTTAGTAGTTGTTCGTACTGACCCTTGTACTTTTTAGCTCCACAAGTGTTAGCTGGAGCTGTTCCTCGGTTTGGCGGGCATTGTTTCCTCGGGTCATCATTTTGCTGACGTATCACGGGAGATACACAAAACTAAAGTTATATTATAATGCTAGAATTTGTAGGTCGAAACCATATTATGAAATATGGCCAAAACTACCCTTAATATATATTATTAGTACAATCCGAGTTTGTTACGTTTGTAGCATTATCTTTGTGCTGCAGAAGAGAGCTATTAGCGGTATTTATGACGTAAATCCTAAAGAATCATTGATAGCAAAATTTAAAGAAATAAACATTTTGACTGTTGCCTCTCAATATATTCTTGTTAATGTTATGACGAACGTGTCAATGTGGGCCGAAGTGAAGCTGTGGTACACAAACGAAAGTCCATCAAAGCCTAGGCTTGTTTAGTACTTTTCTTAAATAATTCGCGGCACTTAAAACTAAACAGCTCTTGCCCCTTTGAATTGTAAGTGGCGTAAAAGTAAATTCATCACACTTTTCAAAACCAATAACGAACAATGAACAACTATAACTTTTTCATTCATTTTTTTTCCAATAAACAGCTTTCTATTTGCAAGCCAGTTCAAAATTTAAATAAAACCTTTCATTACTTACGTCCTTGGTTGCCATGGATTTTCATAATTTTTTTGCCAATCAACCTTTATAATGCTTTTGTTTAATATAAAGATAAGTCTGCAGCTTGTTCCTAAAGCTGAGACTGAGACTCCCTACTACCAACTGAAAGGTCGGCAATTCATCTTATGACCCCTGGGTATAGCGGATATCCATGGGTTGCCTTACCACTGCCAAATTTTTCACTTTTTCTTAATAAGATGCCACTCGTGAATTATTATTACTATGAAGATTTTTTCTATTTATTGAAATTGTGTTTTTTTTTTTCAGTTTCACAGAGACAAGGTAGAAAGCTGGTGGTTCAAGGTCAGTGATCGCTTTTTTACCAAAAATAAGTTTACTCTGATGAAAGCCTTGAGATGTGCAAGACATTTATCTGACAGTGATACACCGTGCCTATAACAATGCTGTGCCGTACTTGATCTATTGGCACCTGGGAGTTTTCCCGACATACTGGGTAGGTCCAGGCTGAAATCCAATTCTGAACTCAAAAATTTATCAAGATGCAGTAAAAAAGAATGAATACACGCATACAAATAAGTAAAGTGGAGATTAACAGGCCTATATGAGACAAGAAATAAAATAAAACGAAATGAAAATTCTTTTCTTATAAATGTTGATGCTATTGGTTCAAGAGACTACCAGGAGGTCTTGTTCTGAGAAGAACCGGCAAGAAACTCAGCAAGTTTTCTCCTTCCTTTACAGTTTTCATACTTTTTATACATTTTTATCGTGGATATATTTATGAACTATAGACAACATAATACGCGCTAATTCTTTTTTACCAGTGGGAATTTCAACAGGATGAGTTAACAACTAGATTATGGGTCTAACGTCGCCTTTTTCTGCCGTGAAGCAGTAATGTGTAAGCATTATTGTGCTTCGGTCTGAAGGTATCTTCCGGCACTGGTCGACGATTTTCTAAGAGAGACCTGCATGGCCCGTGTCTACGGCTTCACCAGTGCTATCGTCTGCATAGCAATGTATGTTGGAGATGTCCAATATATCATTGATATGCAGAAAATACAGTGTTGGAGATAGCACACAGTTTTGGGGCACTCCAGCGGTCACAGGCTTCGGGTTCGAGCATTAACCATCGACTATGACCTGTATGCTGCGCCTAGTGTGAAAGCTGGAGGTCCACTTGCATAAACTCTCGGGAAACCCAAACGTGGAAGTTTTAATAGTAGCGCCTTATACCATAAACAATCAAAGGCATTTGAGTAATCGGCCAACCTGATTTCAACGCAGTAATTGAAATTTATGGTTCCCTCGCCGGCTGTAATGCGCCATGCGACAGATGGACGAAAAAAGGTTCCCTTGCGTACCGCTTAAGTCGATCAGCCTCATTTAGACATACGGCACGAAATACTAAGTAAAGTCGATGGACTTATTGACGAAATCCACAGGCCTCAATCGATTTCTGATTTTAGCAAGTGCTATTTCAATTTGAACTTAAAATAGAATAATGGCAAATAATTTAGGTATAGTTTTGAACAGATAGATTCGAACACTGTATACAAAGGTTTACAAAAAAGTGCGCGGGAATGTCACCGTTCTTGTCGTACGGTTATTGGCAAATTCAACATAGGCTAACATTCAAATAATGAGTCGATCACAAAAGTATTTATGAAGTACACAGTGTTATCTTAATATATATAAATTACGTGACACGTTGTTTGTCCGCGATGGACTCCTAAACTAATGAACGAATTTTAATGGGGATTACTTCATCGAGTGCAGTTTAGTCCAACTTGAGAGATAGGAATATAGGATAGTTTTTATTTCGATTTGAGACCCATAATTATTTTTAATTCCAATATTTGTTTTATATGGACATATTTTCTATGAGACAATTTATTGACGCACGGTTTGACAGTTCTACTGTGAAACGATTTCATTATAGCTAACAACAGGGAACAATGACGTTCTATACATAATGTAGAACGTTATTGACAGAGAGCATATTTTACAAAATAATTCTTGGTGTTATGAAATGTTATTGACAAATTCATAAAAAACAGTATTTTATTTATTGTGCACAGAACAACGTCTGTCGGGTCAGCTAGTATCTTGTATTTCCTTCATAGATACGGAGCTATGCTAGTTTCGTTCACAATTGACTGGTTTCTTCTATCACCGTTGGAATTCCCTAGAATTTTTAAGTAGTCTTATGACAATATATACCTAATCCTGATGTCTTGTTGGTTACAGAATGAAAAAAGGAACAAATCAGACACCTGCTCATGTGTTTCTTGTGCGTAAGTTAAATTTATTAATATTCTATTATACAAAATAGCTTTAAGGATACATACTTTTATAATAAAGTCCAGTTCAGGCATTATCAGGCACTAAGATTTTTCAAAACGCATACTCACACAAACACATCACACACGCACACTCACACATACTCTGTCAGATCACTACTCAAATCATAAATAAATATTTTGTACGTGCTTAAACACATAGATAATGGTTACTTATAACATATAATATTAATTATAGAAAGGAGTACTTTACTTATATCAAATATTTTCAGAATTCATTTAAAAATTTAATTTGAAGCTCACTCATGAACCGGTTTTGTTACTTAATTGTATTAAAAGGCATAAAAGGCATTTATTTTCTCAAAATTGATTCCTTTAGAATTCTTTTTGATGTCATTTCTAATAACTACTAGATACTACTACCGCTTCGGAAACAAATGACGCTCTGAGAGAGGAGAAGTGGCGCAAGAAACTCTCCCAGCATTCTTTTTTTGCGCTCTATTCAATAAAAATATACAATATTGTGCAGTCATTTCTATCGCTGTAAAATAATCACAATCTAGTCCCAGGCTGTCCGATCATTTAGATATTCAGCAGTGGAGTAATAGGATTTACGACTGAGCCATTTTTTTATAAAACATTTAAATGTATTTATAGATAATGCCTGAACAGTGGCTGGGACTTTATTATAAAAGTGTATACATTTACCCTTAAAGCTATTATGTATCTTATGAAGCCTACTAGAATTAGTTACAAGCAATCCCTTATTTCTAGTGTTATATTATTTGTATGTTCACTTGTTTTCCGCGATACAGGCATGCCTAGTGCGGAAAGCGCTGCTAATTTTGTATTTTTATGTATCTATTTTTGTCATTCTTACTATCTATAAAAAAAAATGTTTGATTAAAAAATGGCTCTGTCGTAAGTACTACATACTACTACTACGCCACAGCTGAATATCTAAGTGGTGGGACAGCCTGGCATTAGATATAAGTAATTATTTTTATAGCAATTTTTTTTTTTTTTATTTCATTTATAAAAAGAGCGCAAAAAAAGAATTCTTGGAGTGTTTCTTGCGGCGCTTCGTTTCTTCTCTCTCCAAGCGCATTTGTTTCCGAAGCTGTAGTGTTAGAAATGACACCAAAAAGAATTCTAAAGGAAGCAATTATGAGAGAATAAATGCGTTTTTATACAATTACATGTCGCGCCTTGGCCATAATGAGATAAAATCAAATTTCTGAATGATTGTAGATTTATATTTCTGCTTTTTAAGGTTATATTTATTTATTTATCAATATATTTATTCGTAAAGTGGAAACTTTACCCCCTTTTAAAAAAAATGCACGATCGGCAGAACGTGAAATATAACACAGATAAAGTTCATATGGAGAAGAAGTGCACAAAGCTATTTTTTATATAAAGTGCCTTAATATACATTAAATAATTAAAATAAATATTACACACACTACTGCTTGAATGGGACAGATCATACACACACATTATATTACTTAAAATAATAAGAGAGGTATCGTCAAATAGGAATTTCTCATCTAAATTGAAAATATACCTTAGTATAAACTGCTTATATTCATTAGACGAATATTTTCAACTAAAAACTTGACTATATACTATATAATACTGCTACTAATCTTTTGTTAAATTTATATTATTGTAACTAATGATTTAGAAATATATTTTATAAAATTTGCACGTCATAAATGTGGCAAACATGTACTTTATAATATTTATGTAACATCAATCTAACATGTTTATGCAAATAAAAACTTTGAATTTGACTTTGTCTTTAGTCTGGCCATAAATACTGTTACAGTAAAAAATAAACAAAATATTACATTTGAATTTGGAATATGTCATTTTTAAATGATTGTTCATTGAGTTTTCTCATTTAGGCGCCAATACATTCTACAATATTTTGCGATATTGAAATGGAGTGGGGTGATAAAGAGAACCAGTGGGAGGCTCCTTTGCATAGGATGCCGGCTAGATTATGGGTACCACAACGGCGCCTATTTCTGCCGTGAAGCAGAAATGTGTAAGCATTACTGTGTTTCGGTCTGAAGGGCGCCGTAGCTAGTGAAATTACTGGACAAATGAGACTTAACATCTTCTGTCTCAAGGTCACCTTGAGACGGAAGATGTGCAGAGCGCAGTTGCAGTGCCGCTCAGAATTTTTGGGGATTTACAATAATCCTGTGCGGCACTGCATTGTTATGGGCAGAGCGTATCAATAACCATCAGCTGAAAGTCCTGCTCGTCTCGTCCCTTGTTTTCTTAAAAAAAACGAATGGCTGTGATTGCATTACACAAAGTAGTTATGGAGCCAAATGCAATTTTTAAAACTCTCCATACGCTTGCTATTATCCCCCCCCTCCAACCGAATATGACAGCGGTACTAAAAAAGATTTTACCCCAGGAGGGTACCGGCTCTACCAGAGTTGGAGAATCCCTCCCCGGGCACTCTAGCTCGGGCTGCCCTTCGTATTCTGGGGAGGGCACAGAACCGCGCATGACCAAGGACAAACGAGGCAGTATCACCACGGCACCCCGCTCCACACTCAACGTGGACTTTTGCAATATCAGGGGAATTCACTCCAATTTAAACGCCGTCCACCACCACCTTGAGACGGCACAGCCGGCCTTGTGTTTCCTTACTGAGACGCAGATATCTCGACCTAGCGATACGTCATATTTAACGTACCCCGGGTACAAAATTGAGCACAATTTTTTGCCTCATGCCGGGGTATGTGTATACGTTAGGGAGGATATCTGCTGTCGCCGTCTCGGCAATTTTGAGGACCTGTCCACTCTCTGGCTCCGCGTAGATTTAGAGGACCGCGTCTGCATCTATGCGTGTGTCTACAGGTCCCATAGTGGTAACGCAGATACCGATCATCTCATGGGCTGCGTTCAAGCGGCAATTGACGACGTACTTGCACAGATCCCCTCCGCTGAAATCGTAGTCTTGGGTGATTTCAACGGGCACAATGCCGAATGGCTTGGATCACGTACCACAGACTACGCAGGGCAATCTGTGCATAATTTTGCATTGGCGTATGGTCTATCCCAATTGGTTGAGTCGCCAAGGCGGCTCCCGGATGTGGATAGCCACATGCCGTCCTTATTGGATCTTCTGCTGACTACACATCCCGATGGTTACCAGGTCTTTGTCGACGCCCCTCTCGGAACGTCCGACCATTGCCTGGTCAGGAGTGTTGTGCCTATCCGACGCCAACGTCGCAGACCACCAGCGACCCGCCGCGTTTGGCACTACAAGTCAGCAGATTGGGATAGGATGCGTTCCTTTTTTGCATCCTACCCTTGGGGCAGGGTTTGTTTACCTTCGGATGATCCTAGTGCCTGCGCCGTTGCAGTAGCCGATGTGATACTGCAGGATATGGATATTTTTATATCAAACTCTGTAGTACCCATCGGTGGCAGATCACAGCCCTGGTTCGATGCGTCAGTTAAAGCAGCATCTGACTGCAAAAAACAGGCGTATCGAACTTGGGTTGCGGCGCTGGGCACAAAGGATCCGAACTGCACAGTTCTTAAAAGGAAATACAACCGTGCCTCCAGATTTTTTAAGCGGCAAATCGCCCGTGCAAAGTCAAAACACGTCGTCAAAATCGGCGAGCAGCTTTCCAGCTACCCGACCGGAACACGCAAGTTCTGGTCGTTGTTGAAAGCTGCTCTTGGTAACTTCAGCCAGCCGTCCATGCCGCCGTTGCACATGAGGAATGACACCCTGGCCCATACGGCAAAAGAGAAAGCCGATCTCTTGTGCACTCTTTTCGCCTCCAACTCGACTCTTGACGACAACGGACACCGCCGACCATCCCGCGGTGTCAGAGTTCTATGCCTGAAGTACAGTTCAGACAGAAAACTGTTAGGCGAGCTCTGTTTTCGTTGGACGTCAGGAAGTCGAGCGGGCCGGATGGCATTTCTCCAATCGTGCTTAGAACGTGTGCCCCTGAGTTGACGCCGGTGCTAACGCGTTTATTCCGGCACTCTTATTCTAAAGGCGTAGTCCCTGACTCATGGAAGTCAGCCCTTGTCCATCCGATCCAAAAAAAAGGAGACAGTTCGGATCCGGCAAACTACAGGCCTATTGCTATTACCTCCCTGCTCTCCAAAATCATGGAGAGCATAATTAGCCGTCAGCTCTTGGTATATCTAGAGGGTCACCAGTTGATCAACGACCGACAATACGGGTTTCGCCATGGTCGGTCGGCAGGTGATCTTCTGGTATACCTAACACATAGATGGGCAGCGGCTATTGAAAGCAAGGGGGAAGGCCTGGCAGTTAGCCTGGATATAGCGAAGGCCTTTGATCTTGTATGGAACAAGGCGCTCCTCTCCAAACTTCCATTATTTAGGCTTCCCGAGACCCCTTGTGCAAGTCGACCTCCAGCTTCCTCACTGGGCGCAGCATACAGGTCGTTGTTGGATATTGCTCGAACCCGAAGCCCGTGAATGCTGGAGTGCCCCAAGGCTGTGTGCTGTCTCCCACGCTGTTTCTTCTGCATATCAATGATATGTTGGACACCTCCAACATTCATTGCTATGCAGACGATAGCACTGGTGATGCCGTATACACTGGCCATGCAGGTCTCTCTCGGGAAATCGTCGACCAGTGCCGGGAGAAACTTGTGTCTTCTATCGAGTCCTCTCTTGAGAAGGTCGCGGAATGGGGAAAATTGAACCTTGTCCAATTTAACCCCCAGAAGACTCAAGTTTGCGCGTTTACCACTAAAAATACCCCATTTGTCGTATCACCGCTCTTCGAGAACACTTCTCTTAAAGCCGCGCCTAGTATCGGAATACTGGGTCTCGAAATCTCGAGCGATTGCCAATTTCGTGGTCATCTGGAAGGCAAAGCCAAATTGGCTTCAAAGAAACTGGGCGTCATTAATAGAGCACGGCAATACTTCAAGCCGGCCCACATACTAGCGCTCTACAAAGCGCAGGTCCGGCCACACATGGAGTATTGCTGTCATCTCTGGTCTGGCGCACCCCAGTATCAGCTCGATCCATTTGACCGCGTGCAACGCAGAGCAGCTCGAATTGTCGGGGATCCAGTGCTCTGTGAACGGCTGGATCACTTGGCGTTGCGTAGAGACGTCGCTTCATTGTGTGTCTTCTACCGCATTTATCACGGGGAGTGTTCCGAAGAGCTGTTTAACCTGATTCCTGCCGCCGAATTCCACCTTCGCACGACACGCCACAAGTTAGGATATCATCCTCACCATCTGGATGTGTGGCGGTCCTCCACAGTGCGGTTTTCAAGGAGCTTCCTTCCACGTACTACAAAGCTGTGGAATGAGCTTCCTTGTGCGGTGTTTCAGGGACGATATGACATGGGTACCTTCAAAAAAAGCGCGTACACCTTCCTTAAAGGCCGGCAACGCTTCTGTGATTCCTCTGGTGTTGCAAGAGATTGTGGGCGGCGGTGATCACTTAACAACAGGTGACCCGTACGCTCGTTTGTCCTCCTATTCCATAAAAAAAAAAAGGTGCGTTCCGAAACTCATTTTAGCCTAGCGTATTATCTCATTGTCACAAAAATTTATTATCTTAATTGTTTCTCTTACTTAATGTACTTTTCTCGCTAGTCGAGGTGAAAAGTTATATGTTTCACACGAGAGCAAATTTTTTTTTGGCTCGTGCCTTTAAATCACTCACTACCTCAGTAGTCTATTTTAGAAACACTCGCTACGCTCGTGATTCAATTCTAGACTACTTCACCACGTGACCTAAAGTCAGCACTCTAAGCAAAATATAACTTTGCTCACTTGTTGAACAAATAACTATTTTCTATTAAATTTTGGTAATGGACCCTATTATAGACCTCCCCCAACCATGTCGATATTTCCCTATCCGATGTAATGTAAACAGTAAATCCAGTAGAAATACAAAGGAATCTCATAATTGCTGAGCATAACACCAAATATGTAAATTTCAGTTTAAAGAAGATAGTTGGCTCGGAGTACACGTGCGTGGCGTGCCTTCTTGCGCTCTTCAGCCTTTCGGTGGTGGTGGGGTACCTGGTGATCTTCAGGGCGTCTTCAACCGTACTGACGGAGCAGACCAGCGAGGCTCCTAGAAGCTACATGAAGGAGAAGAGACAGCTGAAACTCATGGACCTTGAGGGGTATCTATCCAAACAAACTATACTAGAAGTTGAAGGAAACAGTATGTTTTACATTCCCCGTTCCCCATAAAAAGATTTTCCAACAAATTCACGGGAATCAGTTTTTATAGGTCTTGAAACCGATAAACGGACTTGTAACATAACAAGAAACGCAGTAAGGACTTTGCAACTGCTTTTAAAATGAAGATTTACAAAGTTTACGCCATTCTCTCTTGCAACCCCAGAATAATGTGATATTCAAATTCAAATATTTTTATTCAAAAAAGGATTTAAAATCGCTTATTGAACGTCAAAAACTAACACCCATTCAAAAGAGACTGCCTCACACCTGAGAAGAATGGGCGCAAGAAACTCAGCCAGCAGGGCCTTTTTTTTTTAATATAAAATATGGATTACAATGTGTTATCGTACAATAAACATTTATAATTAAAGAGCCTGAGGGTGTTCGCTTTATTCCCAGTCCGTGGTGTCATTAAGAAAATCGTTTATGCTATAATAACCTTTCCCACACAAACGTTTTTTAACAATTCTTTAAAATTTCGTAACACATTGTAATGTACATTTTCTGGGATCATATTGTAGAAGCATATACATCGCCCAACAAAAGACTTACTTACGAACCGAGTAGTAGGCATAACAAGTTTATGTTTGTTCCTCGTGTTAACATTATGAATGTCACTTTGATATACATTATGAATGATAATTTGGGTATTCTGGAGTTGGTGAAAAACAATTGAATAAGTGTAATATATTCCATAAAAGAAGAGTCTACAACGATCACTCAGAATCAACTTGGTAGATACAATTCCGAAACTTCGGTAAAACATGCTTCTCATACCTCAATGTATCAAGAAAGTTATAATAAAAGCATAAAAAGGCATAAAAGGCATTTATTTTCTCAAAATTGATTCCTTTAGAATTCTTTTTGATGTCATTTCTTATACTACTACCGCTTTGGAAACAAATGGCGCTCTGAGAGAGAAGAAGCGGTGCAAGAAACTCTCCCAGCATTCTTTTTTTTGCGCTATTTTCAATAAAAGTATACAATATTGTACAGTCATTTCTATCGCTTTAAAATAATCACAATCTAGTCCCAGGCTGTCCGATCATTTAGATATTCAGCAGTGGAGTAATAGGATTTACGACAGAGCCATTTTTTTATAAAACATTTAAATTTATTTTTTTAGATAATGCCTGAACAGTGGCTGGGACTTTATTGTAGAAGTGTATACATTTACCCTTAAAGCTATTATGTATCTTATGAAGCCTACTAGAATTAGTTACAAGCAATCCCTTATTTCTAGTGTTATAATAATGAAAATCACTATTAAGAGCAAAAAGGTGACGATTTTTGTGAACATACATTAAATTTTCATAAATGTACTGACAATGAACAGTCATAATATTTATTTCTTTAAATTTTTCTCTAAGACTGTCTATTACCAAGCTGATATATAGCACGAACAGCTCTCTTTTGCAGTGCAAACACTATATCAATGTCAGCAGCATGACCCCATAGTAATATACCGTACGTCATGATGCTGTGAAAATAACTAATCTAGCGGTCGCAACATTCGTGTACTCTCTAATCTTTCTAACTGCATATGCCGTAGAGCTGAGTCTATCTGCTAGATGGGTAATATGTGGACCCCACTGAAGCTTTTTAAACGTAAACATTCACCATGTTTTTACTAGGGTGATCACCTACAATTAAGCGAGCCGTTGATGATAATGATATATTTGATAAATAAAAGAATGTGTGTAATTCACATGTCGTAGAAGTGAAACCTTCAAAACGAGACGTTTGTAAAATTTACTCTAAACTGCATAATATGAAGTTCTGGTACATGTTGCTAGAATGACACACGATTTCAACCGCTTTGAAAGACTACTATCACCGCTACTATATTTATGTTCTCCTGGTGTGTATGTAGTAATACGTCGTGCACATGACGTCAGAATATACTGAAGTATACTCGCGTCATACATAAAATAATATCTGTTCAATCTGTTCTTCAACTATGATCGCCTGGCACCAAAAACTGTTTTTTTTATATTAAAATAAGAGACGAGACGAGCAGGACGTTCAGCTGATGATAATTGATACGCCATGCCCATTACAATGCAGTGCCGCTCAGGATTCTTGAAAAACCCCAAAAATTCTGAGCGGCACTACAACTGCGCTCGTCACCATGAGACAGTAGATGTCAAGTCTTATTTGGCAAGATATTTCACTAGCTATGGCGCCATTCAGACTGAAACAACAATGCTTACACATAATCTAGCCGGCATCCTGTGCAAAGGAGCCTCCCACTGGTAGATATACTATATAAGGCTTATATAATTTTAAGCTTATTTACTATAAGGCTTCCTATTTGATTTTCTCCCACAAAATCTTATGAATTTATGTGTCTGCCTCTTTTTACTGTCTCGCTTTATCGTTTCAATGAGCTTCAAATCACAACGAAGCTTAAAAAATTTTCACTTCTAAAAGTTGGTGGATTGTGACTTATTGAATTTTGTTCTATTTTATATGCTAATGTTCTGTATGTTCATAAGCACATTGAGGAATTTTCTAGAAACTGTGACATTCATAATGTTAACACGAGGAACAAACATAAACTTGTTATGCCTACTACTCGGTTGGGTCGAGTTAGTAAGTCTTTTGTTGGGCGATGTATATGCTTCTACAATATGATCCCAGAAAATGTACAAAACAAATGTGTTATGAAATTTAAAAGAATTGTTAAGAAACGTTTGTGTGGGAAAGGTTATTTAACGATTTTCTTAATGACACCACGGATTGGGAATAAAGCGAACACCCTCAGGCTCTTTAATTATAAATGTTTATTGTACGATATCACATTGTAATCCACATTTTATATTTAAAAAAAAGGCCCGCTGAGTTTCTTGCGCCCATTCTTCTCAGGTCTGAGGCAGTCTCTTTTGAATGGGTGGTAGTTTCTGACGTTCAATAAGTGATTTTAAATCCTATTTTGAATAAAAATATTTGAATTTGAATTATGCGCGAAAGACCGCGTAATAATAAGTCAGGACGATTACTTTGAAAATGTCTTAATAAGAAATTAAAATCTTACCTAGAAATGGGCGATAGTCAGTTAGATACTTGGTATCAAAGTGGCTTACTCCGAACGATTTTTGCGCACCAAATATTATACAATATATACATATTTACAGAACGAACTCCAAGACGCTTTCACAAGACCTCGGTTATTCAGGATATCTTGGATCTGGTAAGTAAAAATCCCTTTGAACAATTTAAAATACAGCTACCGGGTTGTGTTCAATGTTCGGAGGACACCACTAGCCATGTTTTGGAAATAATTTATTGCACGTTCTGTCAGTTAAGCACTTCTTACCAATAACTTGTAAAGGACTGATAATGATCGCCAATAATAATTGCGGTTATATCATTTGATTTATCTACACCCATGCTTTAAATCCTCTATTAAAGATTCTGAAACAGTTAGCTTATTGACAACATTAAAACACCCAATTTTCTAATAACCATTACATCATCCAAAAGAGTGTTGTAATGTTGTACTGAATTTCATAACAACACTCCTTTGTTTTTTTCGATCCCTTCATGCGCAAAGAGTTTCAACAGACAGCCACATTCTTATTGCTCGATGCGTGGTATCTGTATGAATTAAAAAAAAAAAGAACATTTTCGTTTATGCGCGCTCCACACTACCAGAACGTCGCCCGCCGTAAAAAAAAGTAGGTTATTCGAATCACCGCCATTTTTCTTCGATATTTTTATTGCTTTGTTTACAAAAAATGAGCGATTCATTTTAAACGCTGCAAAAGAACATTATATTCGAGTGAATTTTAATTACTGCACTATAAAAAATATAAATTACTACTAAAATTAATAATTCTTTGATTAATACTTACTTTATTTGTATATAATCAGTAATGGATGATATTAGGTTACTACTAGGACTGGTGTTTTAATGTTAGCAGTAAGCTAACTGTTCCAGGATCTTTTAGAGGATTCATATTCTGGGTGTAGGTAAAGTCTTGTATGCAACTGTTAATAATTCATGTTTTAATACCCCTTATTACACAACAGTTGCATAAATAACTATTATCGCACTATAAGTGTGATCTCTAATTTACTATGTATTCATAAAGTACGCTACGCCTTCATATGTATCTAAGGATTTGTTAAGCTGTATGTGTTCTTTATGAAAACTATGCAAAAGATTGTTCTCCACTGCACTCCAACTAGATACCGCAGGCGTGGTCGCAAAGTGCGTTAACTAATACTCCGCCCAAGTGAGCGTACTCGAGCCAGTCTCGACAACAATATGTGACGTTGATGTGTCCCACATGTTCTGTTAAACATTGCTAATAATTGAAATTAAAATGCCGGGTTGCGTAGTAAAACTTTTTAAAAGTAATACAACAAGAAATAAGAAAGACACTGGGATCACCTAATATTATCATCAGTAAGTATTTTGTATTTTATTAATTTCAATGTAAAATAACACGAAGCGTTTGTTACAAAATTTAAAAGATGCAATGGTTGTCAAGATGCCACGCACATAAGCTAAAAGTTGCCGTAATAAAAAAAGCTATTGTTCTCAGGGCGGTATCTAGTTGGAGCATAACGGAGAACAATCCTTAACATAACTTAGTATAATATATTTTTGTTTCAGACTTTGGTGATACGAGTCAGCAAGCTGTGAGTTTTTTATTATTTTAAAATAAGTTTAAGTAAATTTTAGTCGAACCGCCTTTTCATAAGAGCCTTATAACCTATTTTAATTTTATCGTAATAATTCCAAAATTTTTCATCACAATAGCTATTTAATATAAATTGTTTAATTAATGTGAATTGTGCTACATATAAGTATTGTTTTCTTGTTGTTAAATACTGTACTTAGCCGTTCGTAACTAGAGTAAGTACTTAATCATTTTAATGAGATTGAATTAAAACTTATATATAAAATAACATGAAAATATTATTCCAGAGATTTAAAAAGTTGTAAAATGTGTTTTAACTATGTAAGTAATATTTAGAGAAGAGTTCCTTTGGATGTATTACTAGGCAATATATTAATGATACGATTCATAATCAAAGAATCGTGTCTCCAGGTATAGTTTCATGATAGGGTAGGAGCAGGCTCGCACTCTGCAGAACAGGAACTTCGCTTGCGTGAACATAACAGATGCATGCAGACTTGGGTCAGCTCCATTAAAATCACGAATTCGTTGTTATATAATGACCCGCTGAATATTTGACCCGCAGAGAGCGGATTGAGCGTTAAAACTGTGGATTCAAAATTCTTCTGAAGGCTCGAAGGACCAAAATATTATGGGGTTGTAATATCAAAAATAAAAGTGTGAATGTTGTTAAGAACCAAAAAAATTAACTTTATTATTTAAAAATAGTTGTACAGTAATATAATAATGTATTGTGCGAGTGCTATAGTTTCGCTTTTGTTTCTTTCGCCAAGTCAAGCAAAAACAAGTGGCACGGCCGTACCATCCATATCTCGAAGCAGTTCAGGACATTTTCGACCCCCTATAACTTCGTTGTGGGTAAAGTTAAAGTCTAAATTTTCAGTAAGCAAACAGACATTGTATAAACACGGTACTTATATTTCACATTTCATTCAATTTTCAATTCGAACCAGTAGTTTAACAATTATAACTATTCAAAGTTTCTTCTAAAGTTTAAGGCACGTTATGCAGATATGGAAGCTTCAAATTAAGAATAGGATTAGTGTTTTGTGCGTAAATTTACAAAAACGAATAAATTTTGCTATTTCGGTCCAGTTTTCGGTTACACCAAGTTTAAAAATAACTTACCTTCAAAAAAAGCGCTTACACCTTCCTAAAAGACTGGCAACGCTCCTGTGATTCCTCTGGTATTGCAAGAGGTGACCCGTATGCTCGTTTGTCCTCCTATTCCATAAAAAAATACGACACTTCGTTCTTGTAAAGTTTTGATATGCTGTTATTTGGACAGTTTTTCACTGAAAACTATTATGCGTGGCGTTGTATTCCAAGCGCGGTCGAAACACAACTGAACAAAAAATCTGTGTAATACACGCGTAGGCAGAATTTTTTTTCAGACAATTTTTGAGCGTGATTTTAGTCTAGTCATTTATTGTACGTCAATGGGTGCTAAAGACTTAATCTTAAATACCTGGGTTCCGCAGCGCTAGTAGAGTAATCACTTAATTATAAGCGTCCCACGGAGAGGGATTTATTATTATTGTCTATTCGGTGACAATAGTTAAAATATGTCTGTCTGTTTGTAGAGACAAAGCCCTTTGGTAAAGTTTCATATCCCTTCCTCGTGCCGCGTCCGGGAGATGTTCTTATCAATTACACGATCGTTACTGTTGGTTCTCGATTATAAAAAATATTTAAAAAACGAATTCGATTAATTGATTAAAACATTAAATTTATTAATAATCCATTAAAAAATAAACATTCTCGCCAATAATTAAAAGTTTAGACTTAAACACATAAATTACGAAATTCAGTTATATAGTTTTTATAATGTGGGTAGATACCTGATGCTAATGTCAAATATGGTCTTAGGATTTCTAAACTTCAAAACGTTGATTTTCGGTTGCTTTGTTCTAAACTATATATTTTAGATCGGTATATTATTCATAAGTGAACACCGCCACCTACATTCTCCTGCTATACTAAAGGAATCACGGGAGCGCTGCCTTTTAGTAAAGCTTACGTGCTTTTTTTTGAAGATACCCATTTCGTATAATTTTGGAAACAGTAACCACGCAAGTAAGCTCATCCCATAGTTAATATTTTTTTTTTTAAATCTTTATATATATAATTCTTGTGTGCGTGTGTATGTCACTGTACTCCTCCTAGACGGCTGGACCGATTTCATTAAAACTTTCTGTGTGTCTTCAGGTGGATTCGAGAATGGTTTAGATTCACAATTGACCTACCTCCTGAACGGTGGACCGATTTTGATGAGATTTTTGTGTGTTCCAGTGAATTTGAGATTGATGTGTGTCTTCGGGTGGATTCAAAAATAGTTTAGATTCCCAATTAAACTACCTCCTAAACGGCTTGACCGATTTTGATGACTTTATGTTTGTTTCAGTAAATTTGAGATTGGTTTAGATTCTCAATTACGTCCATATAATATAATTCTCCTGCTCATGTGTATGTTAGTGAACTCCTCCTAACGGCTGGACAGATTTTTCAAATTTAAGACGTGTGTACAGGACAACGTCTGTTGGGTCCACTATTTTTAATAAAGTCGTAATTTTTTTTATTGACACACTCGTACACAAATTATCTTGTCCCAAACTATGTAGGCATAGCCTGTACTATGGGTACAAGACAATATTATATTTAATACAATATACTTACTTCAACATATAAACATCCATGACTCAGAAACAAACATTCATATTCATCATATAAATGATTGCACCTACCGGGATTTGAACCCGGGACCTCTAGCTTAGTAGGCAGGGTCACTAACCACTGGGCTATTAAGGAGTCGTTGTTTGAATGTAGATGGAAGAAAGTTTGTGGAAAATCGCACTGTAGAGGAGTTTCGTCTCATTTGAATTCTAATAAACCCAATCACGGCTCAAACACTTGGTTTAATTAAGGTTTCCTCGATCAGATTCATTTCACCAAATGATACTTTCATTTCTAATGAGATTTGAGTTACTCTCGTTTTCATCATCCTGAAATATTGTTGATAGAAATGAATTAAGCGACGGAGAATTTCTTTTATGGGAAACACTCTACGCTTCTACATTTTAACTTCGATTTTTCATCGCTACATACGTCGATTAAAATCTTATATTGAATGAAATTTAATGAAGATCATAAAATGGATGATTTTATTAATGAAAATGAAGTTTGGTCAGACGTCGCAATGACAGCAATGCCACTTCTCTTCTTCTCATTATAGTTCAACTTTTCCGAAGTGGTGGTAAAATCTTTGACATTAATAAGTGTCATTTTAACTTAATTGAATAAATGATTGTTCTTTCTTTCTTCATACTCTGGCAATTACATTTCGTTAAGTGCACGACTCTCTCCAATTAAGTAGTAAAGTCAAAGAAAGATATTAAGGATTCTTCCCGAAAACCTTTTAGATTAAAAAAACATATACGAGGGTGGCATATTGCTTTTCGAAGTATTCTCCGGGAAATTTGACACATTTTTCCATACGATGGAACCAATCATTGAAGCAACCATTCCATTCGGAAGTTGGGGTCTCCAAAATGGCCGTTTTGTAGGCGTCCACAGCTTTTTCAGGTGATGAAAATCTCTGACCACGCAATTTATTCTTTATTTTAGGGAAAGTATAGAAATCATTAGGGCTTAGGCCGGGGCTGTACGGCGGATGGTCTAATAATTCTATGTTTTCTTGCACTAAACACTCTTTTGATCTGTGCGCGGTGTGAGAACTCGCATTGTCGTGATGGAGGATGATGCGGCGGTTGCAGTTCTCTTTACGGAGTTCAGAAACGTTTATCACAAACAAATGCTAGCATACCATTCTGCATTAACCGTTCTTTGTCCCTCAAGAGGAATAGTCGCAACATGGCCGGTTTTGGAGACAAATGTGGCCACCATTTTTTTTGCAACACTCCGTGAACGAACAATTTTTGTTGGCTTTAACTGATTTTCGAACACCCAAACTCGTGACTGGTTTTTTGTTTCGGGTCCGTACGAGTATATCCAGGATTCGTCACCTGATACGATGTTGTATACAGCATTTGAGGATCCTGCGTGGAATCTTTCGAGAGTTCTGACGCACCAAGTAACGCGAGCCGCTTTTTGCTCTTCACAGAGCAAATGCGGTATCCATTGGGAAAACAACTTTTTAACACCTAATTGTTCATGGAAGATTATTTGTATTTGACTCATACCAATGTCTAAAGTTGCCTGAATTTCGCGGTATGTCACATGTCGATCTTCCTCAATCAGCTTACGCACAGCATCAACGTTTTCTTTGGTGACTGCAGTTTTTGGACGACCTTGACGGAGATCATCACTGAGCTTGACACGTCCACGTTGAATTTCAGCAAACCAGCGATAAATTATGTTTTTGGATTGGCCTCATCACCAAATGCAGAAATCATCCGGTCAACACTCTGTTTTTGTGTTAAACCACTTCGAAAGTCATAATAAATCATCGCTCTGGAATTTTCTCAAGTCAATTCCATTTTCTCAACGACTAAACAAGTTTGAAAAGACCTTGTGACAAGACCGAGAATCTTTTCTTAAATAAATAAATGGTATTCGATTTTTAAAACCAAGGAGTTTTCAATTAAAAAGATTTTAAAATGACAGGTACAGTGGAAAGTTCCATTCCCGATACTTTTAGTGCAGCCTTCGTGGTCATATTTGACAGTCAGTCGCGTTCTCGCAGCGAGACCTTCAATTCCGGGACGCAAGCATTAAATGAAATATCATTTTGAACTTCAGTTGTAAATGAAGTTTATTCGTGAATTTTGTACAATATGAAATCCTTGTTGATATTTCTATTACTTTCGAGAACACTTGGTAGTGCCGGCTTGCCCTTCGTTAAGGGATAGCTCGCGGGACACCGCAGGACAAAACAATAGTACAGTCACTAACAAAATATTAAGTAATTAATTACAAATATTAATATTAAAATAGATTTTTTTTATTTTCATAGACAAATTATCTTTTTGTCTGTGAGCGGGCTTTGAAGAAAGTAATGATAATTGACATCATCATCATCAGTAGAAAGACGTCCACTGCTCGACAAAGGCCTCCCCAAAAGATTTTCTCGACGATCGGTCCTGCGCTGCCCTCATCCAACATTGCAATAGTTGCTGGTTAATCTAAATTGAGAAAAAAAATAATTAAAGTAAATATTCGATTGCTACCTAGCAACCCATTGCGAATCTGTGGATGGAACAGAATAATAATATAAAGAAGGCGATTAAAAAACAGGGGTTCTTCGTAAAACGGTGAAAATTTTAAGTTGGATGTATTTTTAATGCTTAATCTTAATAAAATAAAAAACAAAACTTTAAAAAAAAATTTTTTTTTTCAATAAAATAATATTTGGGAGCGGATCACACCTATTTATCATTCACTATCATATCATTTAGAGGTATGAAAAATAGATGTTGGCCGATTCTTAGACCTATCTGATATGCACACTAAATTTCGTACAAATCGCTTCAACAGTTTCGGAGGAGTTTATTAACATACACCGCGACACGAGAATTTTATATATAAGATAAGATAAATAATTATAGAACAGGATTACGAATGAGCTTGCCTTTTCTTAAATAATCACCCTCGCCAATAATCTCTGGTAACAATAGAGTGACAGCTAATCGAGTTTTCGGCTACCAAGCAGTGGTATGCAAGCTATTTTTGCGTTTTAGCTTAAAGACTTAACCATAAAATAACAGGACAACCAACACTATATCACAACCCAAAGTGATGAGCACAATAATTGGTGAATGTCTTGTTTATCTCGTCACCTCCGTTATAAAAAAGCTAGAGACGCCCAAAATAATCGAAGCTTTAAAGCGTAGGAACTAAGCGTAAAAAAAATTATGAAAAAAAGACATGAGGGACAGTTTACTTGGTTTATTTGTAATCGGCAGAAAGAATAATTATAACAGGTGATCGCAAGGGATATTTAAATTACAAAAGTGACCAGCGTGAATGCATAGAGTAGAGAGAGACATAGAAAGCCACGCCAGCTATGTATGACAGCTGACATGAGTGAATACGGAAGGTAATGCTTCTGTATACGTATATACTATATCATGTTACGGTACTAAATCTGACGCTCTCGTGTAACGCTAAGATCTAACGCTTAGCACGGATAGAGTGTGAGCCAAGCGGCCTGAACTTCCTTATAATAGTTTCGCTTCTACAAATAGAAGTGCGTTTGAGTTTGCTTTTGCTGAAATATAAAAACAAAAATCTTAATTTAGTTCATTTCGTATTTTACGTTTCGTAAACGACTGTACTCGGTCGCAAGTTGAACAACGTTGCACCGGGCTGCAAGCTAGCCGTCGCTTTGTGCGCCCGTGATGTATTACCGCACAGGGAGACTCGGAGAAAAGCGGGGATGGCATTTTATGAAAATTACACTGCGCATTTCATTTAGAATTTTTGAATCATGATTCGAATTGTTGTAGTTGCAATGATTAGAATAAATTTATATTTGACTATGTTCAATCAATCATTATTCTATTATAATTGGAAACGATTTTGTCAGAGCCTGTTGCTTTAGTTAGTGCATGTCGGTTCGTCTTATTTGCAACCTGAGCGTTTAAAAAGTTAAGCCTCAATTTCAGCACTGTATGCGTCTGGGAGTGAGTGTGCTAGAGATCGGAAGATCCTGCATTATGCATCTGAATATATTCTTGATAATAATTCTGTATGTTCATAAGCACAATAATGTTAACTCAAGTAACAAACTACAACTTGTTATGCCAACTACTCGGTTAAATCGAGTTAGTAAGTCTATTATTATATATATGCTTTTACAATATGATCTCATAAAATGTTTAAAATGTGTTACGAAATTTAAAAGACTTGTTAAATTACGTTTGGGTGGTAAAGGCTATTATAACATTAATGATTTTCTAAAAGATACTATAGACTGGGAATGGAGCGAAAACCCTTAGGCTATTTAATTATAATTTTGTTTTACACGATAATCCATTGTAATCCACATGTTTAAAAAATGCCCGCTCAGTTTCTTGCGCCCGTTCTTCCCAGGTTCAGACCTATTTCGAATGGGTGGTAGTATTTTTAATCCTGTTTTTATTAAAAATATTTTAACTTATAATTTGAATTTGATGTTCTTCTATCTCGCACACTTTGTTGATCTATACGCTAGTCTGTGTTCATTTATATTGAAAAACCAAAAAAAAGAACTACCTACCATAAAACAAATCTTATAATTATATATACAATACTACGACTACATAAAATTAAAACTATCATTACGTGGAAGCGTACCAAGAATACTGGCAGCATTACCGCGTTGGATAGCAAGGCTGATCCGTTGACCGAAATAGCTGCCAGCGCTTGGGTTTCCAGTAGCCTTATTGAGGCGCGAAGATAGTATTTTGAACATTCTCCGCACCTCTGGGCCCCACGGGCCAAGTGTCTCGACACCAAACGGCACAAAGATGTATGACTCACTGAGACCAACATAATTGCGACGCTTGCTGTCTTCGGCATTCGAAGCAGCAGCCCCAGCACCAACTGACGTAACTTGGACATGAGAAGGAGCCAGAGTGTCGACGCAAGTAGCATCCCACACCAGCGCCCTTCCCCGTGCCCAAGCCACCAGCGTCATTCCATCAGGACGCTTGCCATCGCGATGGGTAATACCATTTGGCTCTAAAACAGCTGGTATATTAAGAGCAGCAAATGCCCTGCGGATGACTTCATTAATACAACCTACCATTATTTTGAAAATTTATGCCTCAGACCTGAGTACAACGAGTACTAGAAACTCAATACACTTCTTCTTTACAAACCCCGGCCATAGCTCGCTATTACCAATGATTCTCCAATACGATATACTACCCTCTTAAGGGACACAAGTTACTTAAGCCATGCAAAAACCCCGCTACAAGAATATTTATACCTTTACAGAATGAGCCACGTTAAAAGTCCCTGAATTATTAAAGGCGTTTCAAAATTCAACCTTATCACAATAGATTAAAGTGTGTCGTGTTGATTTGAGGGTTTTGGTAAAATGGGGTATAAAAGCGATAAATATTAATATTATTTAGATGTGAGATAGAAGTCAATTGGCGCAACACCTTTATATTACACAGGGTGGTGCTGTTTTTTCTTAAAGTATTAATATTTTTTTATATTTTTGAAAGTCCCACTTTGTTTTCGCAAATTCTCTAAACATTATCACTTCTCTTCTCCTTCGTCTTCTACTCTTGTTAGCAGCATATTTCTAAATAGTCTGCTGTGTTCTTCGTTGAATAACACTCAAATGTTACACACACAACATAACACTAATCTATTGGTATTAATATTGAAATTAATACGTCTTAATGTTATTCACATACGTAATATAATATAGAGAAGTAAATAAAAATGGAATAAAATTTTATTTATTATCTTTAAATAACTATTTTTCACAATAAATGTAATGTACTGCAAAAACAACTTCTTGGTCTCTGTTAGCTTATATTTACGGCTATATTTCACCGGAACACCAGTGGGAGACTCCTTTGCACAGAATGCCGATTAGCACGCTAGATTACCACGACGGCACCTATTTCTAAACAGTAATGTGTAAGCATTATTGTTTCAATCTGAAGGGCGCCGTAGCTAGTGAAATTACTAGGCAAATGAGCCTTAACATCTTATGTCTCAAGGTGACAAGCGCAGTAGTAGTGCTGCTCAGAGTTTTTGGGGTTTTCAAGAATCCTGAGCGGCACTGCATTATAATGGGCAGGACGAATCAATTACCATCAGCTGCATGTCCTGCTCGTCTCGGCTGAGGAATTAACACGGGATAATATTATGTTCAATAAAGGTTTTTTTTTAGAGTAAAGATAGTAAATTTTCAGCAATATAGAAATCAGAAGGAATGTAGATTGATATATTACCAATGTTGAAATATCTGTAAATTCGAATAATAATAGTAAAACTCTTATTATAAGTGCTTAAACATATAATAATGACTTTCTGATTAAGTCTTTAAATCGATGAAATTTGTTGTATTTGCAATATACAAACATAACTTTGCTCATTTCTGAGTTAACCTGTCAAGAATTGTTCACTAATTTACTTACATTTTTGCAAATTTCTTAGGATGCGGTGAGCAAAAAAAGAACGCCATGACTCATGACCCTTAAATATTCTGACATACCTTCTTAATTAATTTGTCTCTTTATTAGGTTTTGTGAGAATAATTGACGAATTAACAAGAACATGATTGATGAATCATTATAGTCTTACAAAAAAATGACTCCGAATTCCATAAAAAATATTAATTCGCATGTATAGACATTTGGAAACATTCTTTGAAAGACATTTCATTAAATAAAGCCGTTTAAATGATATTTGTTTGTTGACGTTTGTGTGGACAAACAACAAAAAAAATCCAGAAAAAGCATTTAGTAAAACAGATAATTCCTTCAATTTGTATATAATTTCTTAAGTTTACATAGTCATCTACGTATATCGACATACTGATTGTCCAGTGACGATTGTGAGTAAAATCTTTTGTTTACAGAAATAAAACACAAGTAATTGTTCGGATACACCCTGTATAGCGCCGCGTGCCTACAAATCATTTTGCGGCGTGCGCCTTAAGGTACTTCCCCCGGCTCTGTCTGACTGATTTGTTGCTGGATCTACGCAACTCTTTATTAGAGATCCGTAGACAAAATAATATAGCAACTATATTGAAAAGGCAATCACTTCATAATCTGTAATTCCCTGCTTTTCATGTGGATTACATGCCATTTTTTAAATACAGTCGTCCAACCTTGACTGCTCTTATAGTCAGGAACCCATCCCTGTGAATGATCAAGAACACTAGGCGTTGCTTCAGTATGTGTCATCTACCGCATTTATCACGGGGAGTGTTGCGACGAACTTTGGCCTACGGCAGAACTCCTGCCGTAGAATCCTTCGCACAAAACACGAAAAATTTGGATATCCTTCTGAATGTATGGCGCTCCTCTACAGAGTGCAGTGTTTTTATATATTAGAGGGGGAAATGGGCACGAGGCTCACGTGATTAAAGATATTAGGCAACTGCCCATGGACATCCACAACACCTGGGGTGAATAGATGCATTGCCAGCTTTTAAGTTAGGACTATGCTCTTTTCTTGTAGGTCCCTAACTCGTATCGGATCAGGAAAACAGAAAAAGACAGTTTTCAAGGAATTTGTTTTGTTTTCTGCTATGTACGATGAAACTATGAAATGAGCTTCCTTGAGCGATGATTCCAAAAAGATACACAACGGGTAACTTCAAATAAGGCGCGTGCATAATTCTACTAAGCCGGCAACTCTCCTGTGATCCTCCTGGCATTGCAGGAGAATGCAGGCGGCGATTATCACTTAATGCACAGTCTAGATGTACATGGACAAAATAATATGTTCCTTTTCTAAGCCCAAGTGGTCAGAAAAATTTGACGACCCATACAACCTGTGCTCTGTGTCCCTGCTTCTAAATCAAATGAAATCAAAATAACTTTATTTATCTATGGCAAGGAAATAATGCTTATGAATGTGAAAAGTTTATTTTAGGTACCACAACTTCGGAAAAGGTTGAGCTTACTTTCGGATTTTATTATTAATTATATATATTACTAGCTTACCCAGCAAAAGTTCTATTGCCGATATTAAAATCGCGATACAAAAGTAACTGTTGATCGTAGATGCACATTCAACAAGATTTTTTTATTACTAAGTACTTTGTCGTTTTATTCATCGTTTATGCGTAGAAAATAATGCAAATGGCCGCCTGAGATCGACACCTGAGAATAGGAAGACGACGAGAAGGGTTGAGTCACTTTTTTTACATTTTTTTCCCGTAGGTTTTGAATTATTTATTCAATTTTCAATGATCATATTATATTCATTACATAATTTTGGAATATTTACATTTTGTGCAAGTGATGTAAATTGGTGGGGCAGAATCTGGCATGGTCCTTTGCGCCTAAACTATATTTTGACACATAACAGCTACATAGCACAGATGATATTTAGTTTTTCAAGGTTTGCACATAATTCATTCACTGTAATATCGTCAAAAAATCAAAATATAAGTCTATGGATACGATAAACGATAAAGAATTCGAACATTTGTTAGAGCCTACCCTAGTAGTTGCGATATATTCGGAGTATTATCGTATCGTTACGAATGTATCGTTGTCGATACATTCGCTGCCGACTGCTTCAAGATATATGTGCTCGACTAACAGATCTTCAATTTTACTACGGAACCATGCCTCGCTATCCAGGCTCTGGCTTGGCGCCATTTTTCACTTTGTAAGTGTCACGCGCCGCAACTTTTTCTATAAAAACTAATGCTAGATTTATAGGCCTCTAATATGTCCTGGGATTTGAGCGGAGCCATCTATTGCGTCCAGGAAACTGGTATTATTGTTTTTCCCTCTTCTGTCCTTGCAGAGGGCTTATTATTTCACAGTTTCTTTTCATTAAAATGTTTAGAAGTTATAATTATTGAAACTACTTCTGTTTCCTGCAGGTTTACTCTTACAGTATAATATTTTAAATTTTGCACCTTCCAATTTTTGACCTAATATATTGTCTTCTGTTCTTCTCAGTTAAACATTTGATACGTTGTGCAAATTATAAAGTTTATCCTTAAGAAAATTCTTAAATTTCTGCAAAAGTTATTTAATTATAATTTGTAAACCCAAGTAGTTGACACAGAACTATGACGATTAGATCTTCTCCGCACACATCTATGTTGTTTTCCTCTTCTTTCACTAGATGGCGCTCTTTCGACGCCATACAAATCGTAGAATTAATTTTTACGCGATCGAATAGATCAAAAATCTCATACGTGGCTGTTCTAAAACAGCATGGATATGAAAGTAAGTGTATTTTGGCTAGGAATAAATATCACTTGAATCGAAGTTATACCCTTTAGATTATTTAAAGTAGTGTAAAAGGAATAATAGTAATTTCTACAAATTAGCTCCCTTACGCAGGCAGTCAACGACATTATGACGAAAGCAGGTTGATGTGGAATTAAATAAATTGAGTTGCTGATTATTTTGAGAAACTGTTTTAAATTGGCGACAAATACGATTGATGCAGGAGTTATATGCTACGTTAGTACGGCTACGATTATCTTTATAGATAAGTATACAAAATAATGTGTCTAAATAAAAAAACCAAACCTAAGATACTTCACGTCGTAATATCATTTAAAATCACTTATAATTGAACATCAAATTCTACTGTATACATTCTAATTCCAAAAGTTATGTCTCAGACCTGATAAGAACAGGCGGAATAAACTCAGCAGACATCTTTTTTTAACTCCGACTATCCGAATCGCCGATTATCCGAATCACTTTCAGAAAAAAATTGTCCAAAAAATGTCTAAGTGCGCTATTATTCTTCCCCCCGCGAATCCAGTGTTTGCGCGTTCGCTCACTATTGTCCTTCCCTCCGCGAAGTCAGTGTAGGCACAACACGTGGTAGAGGTGGGCAAGAGAATTTTGCTAAACTCAATGTATTTTTGATTTAATGACCACTTGCAACTGCTCACCGTCAAGCGAATGCGTGACCTGGCTGCCCGAAAACGGATGAAGACAGCAAAACAGCTTACATTGACGGAGATGTTTGAAAAACAATGATTTTTATTTCTAAACTTGTACATAAGTACATTTTATTTATATTTAAAACATGTGAAAATATCATGTTTCTTTCATTTAATTCAATAAAAAAATAGTGCAATATCAAAACGTAGCTTTTTTTCTCTCCAATGGCAATTTTTTAAAAAAAACTCCGATTATCCGAATATTTCATTATCCGAATGGGTCCCGGTCCCCATTAATTCGGATAATTGGAGTTCTACTGTATGTTCTAATGATCATACGGTCATTGGCGCTGTGGTTGCTAATGTTACTTGTATTTTTTTGTTTTTTTTTATCATTTTGTTTCTTACTTCAGCTACCTAAACCTATTGTACCAGTTTTAGAGATTGCCGATGATGATTCTGGCAATGAAGATGGTGGACTTGTTAAAATTATGTATTTAAGTTGATTTTCCTGCGAGATAAACTTTTTAATGTAATAGTTCTGAAGTGTTAATTTTTTATCTTATATATAAAATTCTCGTGTCACAATGTTCGTTCCCGTACTCCTCCGAAACGGCTTGACCGATTCTCATGAAATTTTGTGAGCATATTGAGTAGGTCTGAGAATCGGCCAACATCTATTTTTCATACCCCTAAATGTTAAGGGTGGTCCACACAAATTTTTTTATTTTTATTTTATTGTCATTTTTTTTTAATTTGTTTGATTATGATTCAACATTAAAAAATACATGCAACTTCAAATTTTCACCCATCTACGATCAACAGTTACTTTTGTATCACGATTTTTATATCGGCAATACAACGTTTGCTGGGTCAGCTAGTGTAATATAAATTGTCATTTTTGTATAGGTACGATAGCGCAATAAATGAATACTGTAATTAACCACATGAATGCTAGTACTTTTATACTTTTAAAGCGGTTTGTGCGAAATTATTCCCCTGACCATTTCAAAATACAGTTAAAACAAATATTCTAAAAGGTACAACGTTAATGTTCAAGTTTTCACTTCTGCCGGCACTCCCGGACTGCAACACGTATTTTTAATCCTTCAATCATATCGACGAATGATGCAGAATACTTTTATAAATATTTATAATGTACAAGCTGACCCAGCAAACGTTGTATTGCTATATATTTAGAAAAATGTTTTTGGAATATAAAAAATAGAGGCAAGATTCTCAGACCTACCAAATATATCATAATACAATTATTGTATTCGATTGCTGTCTTGCAACCCATAGCAGATTAGTGGATGGAACAGAATAATATTAAAATTGCGATACAAAAATAATTGTAGAGTGTAGTAGGGCGAAAAATTGAAGATTTAATGCTGAATCATAATGAAATAAAAATAAATTATATTCAGGGTTGGATCACGTGGAGTAGCTTCTTCGCAATATTTGATTGACTGCGACGACCTAGGCCAGGTTAACAACTGTAGTTAATGTACCAACTATAGTTAGCTAAAAATAAGTTTATTTTTTACCTCCCGAGAAAGTAAGAACGATATAAATATACTAATTTGTTATTTATTTTAAAATATTCTATCAATTTGATTTCTGAACGACGGGGGACAAATCACCTTTTAAACCTTACCTGGAATTCCACAAATAATTTAAGACCAAAATTAGCCAAATCGGTCCAGCCGTTCTCGAGTTTTAGCGAGACTAACGAACTTTAATTTTTATATATATAGACTAGCTGACCCGACAGACGTTGTTCTGTATATAATAAATAAAATAATGATTTAATATGAATTTGTCAATAATATATCATAACATCAAAAATTACTTCGTAAAATATGCACCCTGCTGTCGTAATGAAATTGTTTCACAGCAGACCTGTCGAACCGTGCGTCAATAAATTCTCTCTTAGAAATTATGTATGGACACATCAAAGGTAAAACAAATTTGTTGTTTTTATTTAATTTAGCAGCATTTTCCTATTTATTCACCTTTTAAACCTTCTCTGGACTTCCACAAATAATTCAAGACCAAAATTAGCCAAATCGGTCCAGCCGTTCTCGAGTTTTAGCGAGACTAACGAACAGCAATTCATTTTTATATATGTACTAGTTGACCCAGCAAACGTTGTATTGCCGATATTAAAATCGCGATACAAAAGTAACTGTTGATCGTAGATGGGTGAAAATTTGAAGTTGTACGTATTTTTTAATGCTGACTCATAATCAAACAAATTTAATAAAAAATGTCAAAAAATTAAAACAAAAAATTTCGTGTGGACCACCCTTAACATTTAGGGGGATGAAAAATAGATGTTGTCCGATTCTCAGACCTACCCAATATGCACTCAAAATTTCATGAGAATCGGTTAAGCCGTTTCGGAGGAGTTCGGTCCCGCACACCGTGACACGAGAATTTTATATATAAGATATAGATTGCATTAAATTTAAGTATTTTGTTTATTTAAATGACATTACGCCTGATAACTGGATATGAAACCAATTACAAAAAAGTAAGAGACATTAATTGTTATAATAAAGTGCTGATATTCAGGACCTGAGTGGTCACCTATCTGATCTAACATCAATCGGTTGCAACGTTTCGAATGAATGAACATGAAATACCAACGAACTCAGATTGATAGGATGTACGGTGTATATTATTATGAATAAACAAGGAACCATAGAGCAATATTAAATAGACAGGTGGCAGAAGGGTTCACGGGTAAACGACAATCTAAGTTATTGAATTTATTCGAGAGATTTCTGGTTGTGGTCTGATGGTTAAAAGATTATATCGGGTAGTTAGTATTAAGCATCTAAGGTAACTAATTGTGATCTAAATCAACCAATCACAAGACTTTCTTCCAGTCTTTGTGTTTAAATTAACGAAATGCGGAAAGTCAATGTGGTGCAGTGTCATGTGTGAACAATAAGTGTATCGGAGTCCATACAGCGATGGTGATTGAGTTGTTATCGGAGAGGAGGATAAAGAAACGTATCTGTCACCTGATAGTTAGAACTCGTTACCACCCGTATTATTTTTGCAATACCAGAGGATTTACAGAAGCGCTGCCGGCCTTTTATGAAGATTAACCCGTTTTTTTTTTGTCATCCACTGGAAACTGGACGTTAGTTTCATTCTTAAATAACAAAAGTATGCTAAACTTAACTTCGTGCATACGCCGCATTCACCCATTTACAGGCTAATACAGCTTGCGGTGTTGTTAAGCAGATGTAAGGTAAGTTTCACTAAAATTAAAACTGTGCTAGAGCACAAATTAAAACTTTGTTAGAACAAAACATGATTCTGTGATAGACAAAAACAATAGTTAACCGGTTTAATCAAGCAAACCTATACAATTAAATAACCAAAAACCGTAAAAGTTTGTTCAAATATAGAACAAATCCGAAGAAAAAGTTTTCGATGTACTTACTTCCTACGTTAACCGGTTAGGTAAGATTGGCTATGAAAAAAGATCGAGAAGGCAGTTCTCCATCTACGCGGTTGCTAGGTCTGTATCGCCTAACTGTCTGCTAGGTTTTAATCTCCGGGCGCCGCTATCCGCCATTGTTGGCGCGCTTTGCGTACGCCTCACAAATTAAAACATTTTTGTACATTTTTTATTGTGATTGATAAGGGAGTTGCGTGAAGTGATGTTACTGTGGGAAGGGCTGAATAATAATATATCATAATATACAGGCGAGTCTGTGTCTGTAGTGACGATGTATCGAGTTACGATGAGCGATGAATCTTGATAAAATTACTGTATGACACATATAATAGGTATTTTCTGTTTGTGTTAACTGGAACTAAGGGATAAATTGATGTGGAAGAACAGAGATGACTCAGGACCACTCTGGCACGGAGATCAACGTTCATATAGTGGCTAAGTGCCGCAAATTTGTGGTTATAGTCGACAACCGTTTAGTTACAAAAAAAAGTGTGTGCGTGTAATCTTTACGCGCGATTGAAGTAAAACTTAATAATAATTCACTTTAGGAATAATTAACAGATACATTAATTAAATAATTAATGAATTTTTGATATTTTTTTATTTATAATAAATAATATTATTTAATTAAGTGAGATTTTATATATTTTGATATTATTATTCATCAGAAAATAACACTTAATTGTTTTACAGGTCAGATCATTATCAGGTTCTTGATTTTCTCTTTTATGCTTATTTATTTATGAAAGAGTAAAATTTTCCTGGGATTCCGCCATTTTGTTGACTGACTATAATTTTCATTTTATTTTCCAATTATAATTCATTAATACCATTCGCACATTTTAAAATATTCACTCATTAAATAAAATAATTGATAATAAGAAATTGAAGCTTATATTAGCACATATTAATATGACGTTGTTACTGAATATTAACGAATATGGCTGTATGGGCGTGAACCCTTTGCCTATCCCAATGATGGACTAAGAAACCAAAAACAAATAAACAAATGTCGCAAATGTCAGAAAAATTCTGATAACTTTTATATTATTTATTACAAAAGTAGTAATAAATAAGCAAGTTATACTCTTGATGATTTTCAAAAATTATTACTGAGCTTATTGAAATGTTTTTTTTTAAACCATCAAATTATAACGGCTTTAAAAATTGTTTCAATTGACTTTTTTACTGAGCGTTACTTCCGTAAGAATTTTCTTTTTCTTAGTTACCCCCAAGTCGCGCCTAAAGAAGTTTTACTTCAAAAAGACGTCAGTTGTCGCAATTAGCAATATATCACAAACGAAATGGCTGAGTGCGCAATATTCGGGCCATTGCCGTCCATAAGGTTGTTCTCTACCTTCGGAATTCAATTGTGCGTTTATCGATCTCTCTCCTACGATGTAAAACAATATCGTGAGGAGACCCACACATGTATCTGAAGTTTCGTGTTCAAAGTTCAAACAAACTCACACTGACCCAGTGTGGTCAACCAATAAACTCTCAAAGACTCAAAGGTAACTCAGGGCCGTTTCCACACAGTCAACATCGAGTTGCGGAAAATTTGCTCGTGAATACCTAAAACTCTCGAGCCATTGTAAGTGGTAAGCGAGCGAAATCATTGCGACGAACCCGCGCTTTAATCGTCTAGCAACTCCCACGAGAAGACGACTAATTATTCGTTTTAGGATCTAAGAAAGAGCTCGATGACTCGGTGCATAAAATAAAATTATTTTATTAAATACGAGTAATCTTATTCAAGAAAATCATCACTTTTTCGTAGGCGACTCGATGTAAGCGTGTCGCTTAAAACAGGTCATGTGTACTAAAATTGGTCCTAATTTGTAGTCCAAGGGTTTCAAGAAACTTCAAGGTACATTTTTTAAAAGCGTATTTCTAAGAAGTTTCACAACATGATCTAAGATTTTATTGTTAGGACACTCCACACCACACCATGACCGACGCAGTAAAATGACCACGATGTAGTTTTGTGACTACATCTGATGCTTCTTTGTTGGTTTGAGCGTTCTTTGTCATTCTGCTTATTGCAATATATAATTATATGCTTATCGATTGAAAAATATGTTTCTTTAGTGAAAAAAATAATAATTATGTACTTTTCACGCACACATCGGGACAATAAGCAATTGATCGCATTATTTAACCAAAGGGAATGGATTTAGGGCAAGTCCTGTAGATCTACAATTCGCACCTACTTTCCGGTCTTCTTTTATGATACGTGAAAGACTTATAAAGGGAATCTTTATATCTCGCGATATAAACTAGTCAAAACAAAATAAGGGCCACTTGATTTTTTTGACCTCGTTAGCGATAATTTATTTTTTATGCATTCTTAAGTAGCTGATTATTTATCGTGGTGTTACCTTATTTGTTTACACACATTTTTTTGAGTATTCCACCTGCATAATTGTTTAAAGTGGGTAGTTTTTGATAATTTATTGGAAACACTTGATACTACCCAATTTTAGGACGGATTTCACCTCAGTCAAATTGACGATTCTTTCAAGAACACTGTAAGTTTTGTTTAACTAGTAGCTGAATTAACATTTTAAGAAAGTTATGCCGAGAATTCAACGTCATATGGACTTGCGTACCGTAACTAGGGACGTAACATTGCCTCAAGAAGGCCATGAGCAGCGTTCTGTGGCGGTGTAGCTGGGTTTTTCCGGTCGAGCGATCCAGAATGCTTGGAAACGTTTTCAAGAGACTGGGAGTCTAATCAGGAGACGAGGATTTGGCAAAGTTTGAGCAACTACCGCACAAAAGGACTGCTACGTGCGCTTGACTGAGCGCAGAGAACGCTGCAGCACAGCCCGCTCCTTACAAAACCGTTTGCGGCAGGCGATCGGTACACGCGTTAGTGATCAAACCATTAGAAATCTTTTACACGAGGATTAGCAGTTCTCCAGGAGACGCGTAGTGTGGATACCATTAACAAGTGCTCATCATGCATGGGATATGAGTGATTGGAGGACAGTATTGTTTACGGATGGGTGCAAAGTTAAATTTTTTAGTGATGACCGTCGCATTAGAGTCTGGAGGCGGAACAAATTCCTCAAGAAACAGTGGTACACCTGGTGTAGAGTGTACTTTCTAGGCTTCAAGAGTGCCTTAGAAAACGAGGAGGGCTTACTAGGTATTGAGGAAAGTCACAAATCATCCCACATTTTGTGTTTATTTTTTTTCAGAATTTTTTTTCATCACTAATTATTTTTGCAAAAATGCATTTTTTTTTAAAAAGTTGGAAAAAATTCTATTTTTAATTGTTTGCATTATTATTTTATGCTGTCTACAATAAAAATCAATTAATTTATCCAATCGAATCATTAATCAACCCTTGGTGGCCCTTATTTTGTTTTGACTAGTATATTATAATTTCCTTAGAGGATATCGGCAAATTCTGGGAGCATTAACAACCTTTTTAGTTCTAATAACACAAAGCTCCCATGATCTTTTATGGTCTTCGACAGGCGATATGTTGGTATATCTTTATATAGTAAACCAAACCACCAAAGTACGACTGATAGATACCTAGCTTTTTAAGTATCTTGAAAATGACCGACGGCTATATTACCACTTAGTACAAGACAATCACTGCAGTTCTGTTTTTTTAACACCCCATTCCGTTAACTATAACCGCGAAACAATATGATATGTTTTAAATTTCCAACATAATAAACGCGTTCAAAATTTGATTAAATAAAATAAAATGGCATTTGTAGAGACTGTCGATAGAAGTAAAAACTTAGAACTTTCAGTATTAAAATTATTAATATATTAATCAAACAAAACAAAATTTCAGCAATGCACAGTATATTATACACATTGAACTTTTCAATAAATCCATTCAATTTCACTTATAAGATAACCACAGCTCTATTGTTACACAATACGGTAGCCATACAGGTATACTACTATAAGCATCATACCATGCTACCTAACTATATATACTTATATATATATATATATATATTTATATTTTTTTTAATTATTTATTTATCGCGTGCACCAGTAATGAGCATGTTCGTGACGGAAACCCATAAGATTTATAATATCCAGCTAAATAAGTTTTTACTTCAAAAATTATTGCCAGATGAGATATATGCGCGATGATAATATTGTCAGTCACTCGTGGAAGTAGCGCTTAAACGTCAGTGACTTGACTTGCACTCTTTCTTATTAATACTAATTATGCTAACGAGATCTATAATCAGTACTAGTTAGCTGAACGTCCAGGAAAATACTAAGTAGCCATCCTCCCAGTCAGACTCCACAATATACATTAATAAAAAAACCATCCAGCAACAATGCAGCTCTCAGCGGACAAAAGAAGATTGTTTCTATAAACGATAACGTTCCCGTAGACAGCGTCTGTTGTGCTCCGGCAGGTCTATTGTCGCGCTGTTTACAACTCTATGCTATGTGCTTTTTTTATAAATGCTCTTGACTCGGCCCTAACCCTGCAATATAATAACTCTACTGAAATGAATATTCTACGATTCAATCCCTGATCGTAGTAGATATTTTTATGCGCATTATTTGAACGTTGTTTGAGGAGTTTGGTACGGATTGAAGACTTATTTAGACGGCAGAAAATATATTGTCCTCCAGCAGCTATGTTTTATAGACTATAAATATATTTTTTTTTTTATTAATTTGTATAGCAATACAACTTTTGCTGGGTCAGCTAGTTGTACAATAAAATTTAAAATTAAATAGCCTGAGCAGTCTGTGGTATCAAGAAAATTATTTATGTTATAGTAACCTTTACCACACAAACGGTTTTTAACAATAATCCTTTTGAATTTCATAACAGATTCGCTATGTTTTTCGATATATTACTTACAAGTTTATGAACGATGCGGGACTCGAACCCGCGCCTCTCGGTTGCCTTCAGAGCGCTCTTACCAACGGAGCCAACCACCCCAGTGACGCATGGATCGTAAATCTGCCACTTTTTACTTATTAATTTACATTTACCTTTTTTACTTAGTCGTGTAAGACGTTGAGTATTTGTATTAATATTGTAAGTGAAACTATTATAACGTTGAAGCTGTAACTGTTAAAAAATTTAAACGAGTGGCAAAGAGTTTCTTGCCACTTCTAGTGGCGGTAAATGTAAAAAGAAAAGAAAACATTTAAAAACCTACAAGAATAAAGTGATTTTGATTTGATTTGATTTGAATAATGTTACCAAAATGACGATTTCAAACAATTGCTTAAATAATTCTACAAAGTAAAGCGATATTTGAGTTGAGTTAATAATTTATCGCAACATCGATTGCTAGTTGGTATTATGAACAAAGTTAGCCCACAAAATAATATATTTATGAGTTTCTGAGTGTTGATATAAACACGAGAATATTATGTTTCGATCCGTGCGAGTACTTTGGAATCGGAACTTTAACAATTATTCGCGAGGCGATCAAAATATTACATTGTGTTTTACTCTGCTAGTTAGGGCGAAGCTTACTCTATATAAATATCAATTCGTGCTTTTATATATTTAGGATATATATTGAGCGGCCAAATATATCGATTAAATTTTTCTAGTGTTTTTGATTTTTAGATTTCAACTGAGCTGAATTAAAAATGTAGTTGGAAGATGGATAATACGGGGAGTTGGCCAAAACACAGCAGTAAAAACAGGATTTAAATCGTTTAAGCTGTTTGTAAGATCGGCGTGTGCAAACATAGAC